>NC_060130.1:291763882-292058882 GCF_021461395.2 Schistocerca americana
ATAAGTGTCAACACAAACAAACATAACCAACATCAGAAATATCGATAGTTACTGTTAATCGACAGGTGAGGTAGCACTAATTCTGCCCCTCTGTTTTTTGATGAGAGACAGAGCCGGATTCCAAGTAGCATTTAAAGAAAATCCACCATCTCTGTTAATAACGTTGCTTGATAGTTTGATTTCAACAGCTTCCTTAATAACACTATCCCAATGGCTGGACGTGCAAGCCAGAATATCCGTGTTGTTGTATTCCATAGGATGACCAGTGTCAAGGCAATGTTCTGCAATAGCGGATTTGCTCGGCTGTTGTAAGCGTGTGTGACGCTTATGTTCAATACACCGGTCTTCCACAGTCCTGATTGTCTGACCAATATATGACATGCCGCAACTGCAAGGAATACGATTCTTCTAAGATTAAGGCCCTTTGGCGTCCGTAAAAGATGATCTTGGTTTTCGTAAGGCTGGGGTCTATCGTATTCCTTGCAGTTGGGGCATGTCGTATATTGGTCAGACAATCAGGACTGTGGAAGACTCGGTGCATTGAACACAAGCGTGACACACGCTTACAATAGCCAAGCAAATCCGCTATTGCAGAACATTGCCTTGACACCGGTCATCCTATGGAATACAACAACCCGGAGATTCTGGCTTGCACGTCCAGCTATTGGGATAGTGTTATTAAGGAAGCTGTTGAAATCAAACTATCAAGCAACCTTATTATCGGAGATGGTGGATTTTCTTTAAATGCTACTTGGAATCCGGCTCTGTCTCTCATTAAAAAACAGAGGGACAGAATTAGTGCTACCTCACCTGTCGATTAACAGTAACTATCGATATTTCTGATGTTGGTTATGTTTGTTTGTGTTGACACTTGTTCTGTGTGTGGTATCTTCCTAGTTTCTCCTCTGTGAACCGAGGTATTAAATTTCCTTGCACATTTTTTCTTCTTTGCACTTGTGCCTTGAGAATGGCAGGGTGTGCTCCTGTCGAAATATCGGCGGTGTTCGACGACGTCACCCGACAGCAAACCCGTAAGTTATTTGAACATGTAGTATCATATATTCCACAAAATATATGTGTGGAGGAAGCAGTATGTGATCGTCCTTTAGTGGTTTCTGACAACCATTGTAGTTACGGAAACAGCAGTCTCAGAAGGGAAATCCATATGTAAAAAGTGAAAACTGCGACATTTACCATAGTCGTACCCAGGCGTGTGCCTCTTGGTCCGAACCAAATCGACGCCCACGAATGTCTTCCTACAGGGCTCCAAAATTATGGAAATCGCGTGGGGAGAGATAAAGACTTTATGCAGGATGTGTAAGGGCTTCCCAGCGAAACGTCTGCAGTGTAGTCGAAACAGCCTTGGCAACATGTAGGCGGGCATTACCCTGCAACACAATGATGCCGTTCGTCATTCCGCTGCTCATTGACTTTATGGAACACGACGTCACAGCTAACGCACAGCGGTACGCGGACGCTTTGTAAAAATTGAAACGCACCATCAAGGGGACTGATAACCTAGCAGTTTAGTCTCTTCGATCTGCAGACCAAGCAGCACCATTGAGTCCTAGCGCACAGGAATGTTACCAGACGGAAAGATTCTGTTTCAGAGTAATACTGGCCCACACGTTGGAAAGATTGTTTCGATTACGCTACAGACGTTTCGATGGGAAGCCCTTAAACATCCTCCATCCGGTCCCGACCTCTCCCCAAGCTATTTCCATATTTTTGTAGCTCTGAAGAAAGTGATTCATAACCGTCGACTTGCTTCGGATGAAGAGGTGCACTCCTGGGTACAATCATAGTTCCGTAGGCAACCGTAAACGGTTTTCCATGAAGGCATTGATTTTCTTGTCTCACAGAGCGATAAATTTATTAACATTTTGCCGTCCGGCGACACCATAGTGGTTGGTGTTGTGCGCGAAATAGCGGACAACGGCCGGCGACACCACAGTGGTGTCGTGAGCATAGTATCGCGCAGTGGCCGGCGACAGTACTTTAATATCTTTTCCATTCTGTTGGTGTCTTGTTCAGGTAACAATAAGCTACACACGCCAACAAGTATTTTGTTTTAATAAGTACTTGCGCCCTTTCATCATGGCAGACGAAAGAGACGATACGATTATTTACGATGAATGCGCGGAAGTCTTGTCTGACGTTCCGGACGACTTGGCCAATTGGGAAGAAGACACTGCATATAAAAAAAAATGAAAGTGAAGCAGAGTCGTCGGAAGATAGTGAAATACGTGCAGGAAGAATTCGGCGAACGCCACGGTTGTCAACTGATTTGGATGAATCAGACGGAGAAGACAGGCTATGATTTACCGAGGACCAATAATAAATTTGGAGGATCTCCGGGTCCCCACATATTTCCCAAAGATGCATAGAGCGTTGTGGGTATCGTAGAACTATATATTGGGAATGATCTATTTGAATATATTAGCAGCGAAACCAACAAGTATTACAGTCAAAATAGCAATAGAAGGAAACTGGATAAAAAATGCCAAATATGTCGACGTTAGGAGACCCGAACATAGAAAATGGCTTGGGCTTGCTATCATTATTGGAATTGTAAAAAAAGCAAGGATTGATGATTACTGGTCAACGAATCCGTTGACAGACACACCGATATTTCACAAAACGATGTCCCGCAACCGATTCAAATAAATATTATCATTTTTACATTTTTCCGACAACAACTATAGACTGGATAATGCCGACCGGCTTTTCAAAGTGCAATTTGATATTGATTATTTTTCCAAAAAGTTTAAATAAACGCTCAATTTAAGTCAGAACATCTCAACTGATGAAGGAATGATACCGTGGCGTGGACAGTTAAATTTTAAAGTTTACAATCCGTCGAAAATTGCGAAATATGGCATGCTCATTCGGATGCTGTGTGATTCGAGTACGGGATACATTTCCTCATTCAAGTTATTCCGGCGCTGGACAACTTTTAGCAAAAACAGAGATGGAACTATTGACACCTTCTTATGGAAAGTGGCATCACCTCTACATGAATAATTATTATAACATTGTAGAACTTGCAGAGAAGTTACTTGAAAAGAAATTTCGAGTCTGTGGAACGATACGGCAAAATAGAGGATTTCCGGAAAAATTAAAGCGTGTAAAAGTCGATGTGTTTGAAGCTTGTCATCAATGGAAAGGCGACAAGCGGCCGGCGACAAGCCAAGTAATCCGAATTCGTGCTGCCGGCGTCAAGTGGATAAATTTGTACGAGACGTTAGGACGGCAAAGTGTTGACAGTTATGGCAATTACTTTTGAAATAATGAACAGTTTACTCACTTTTTTTGCATCTGTCCCATCTTCATTTGACTGCCGCTTTATTTAGAGAAATCGTGGAAAACCTAAAGCTTCATGGCGAAGAGGGATTTAAACCGCCGTCCTCCCGGATATGAGTCGTGTATGTTAGCTTAAGGCGACCTCGCTCGGTGGATTAGGCTGTCGTCAAAGAAGACATTGATCTCGGGCTTGGGATGAGTGGACGTCAGGTTTCAGCCCGATCATCTTTGTTTAGAAGGTCCGTGATTGCCACGCATCACTTCGGACAAAAGTAGGGCGGATTCCTTCAATAAAGCGAAGATCGATTTTCTTATCAAACCTTCCGAAAGCTGAGCTGATATTCCGTCACTAATTGTCTCGATGTTGATGAGTCTTCGGTTCAACGAATTGCGTACAGCAGTTACACAACGTAAGTGGTAGCTGGCACTATTAAGGGAAGCCCGGGCTCGTGACTGGGCATACGGCGTTGACTATCCTGGAGTGAGGATGGACAAACAGACAGCTGGGCCAGCGCAGGCAGCCGGCAGGCCGGGCTTCTGGGGTGTTGGCCGTGGAATGCGGCGTCCCAAGGACACCGGCCTACAGCACACGCGCATCGTGCTTTTTATACTCGGGCTGGTCTCGTGTGAGACACCGGCGCACAGTCTGCCAACAGCACGTCATTCTTAACGGAGCGAGAACTTCAGACGTAAAAGTAACTACGGGCGTTCTCCAAGGTAATGCAACAGGACGATTATACTCATTATGCACCGATGAGTCAAAACATTATGACCACTTGCTTCATAGCGCGTTGGATTGCAATACAGCAGCGGTTGTACGGGACATGCATTCGACAAGTCCTTGGCAGTTTCCTGGAGAAATGTGGCACCACATGTCTACGCACAGGCCATGGAATTGCCGTAAATTATGAACCGGTTGTTTGTGCGAGCGAAGCTGTTGCTCGATAGCGTTCCTGATGTTTTCCATCGCGTACAGGTCAGTCGAATTTGGCGGCCAAGGCGTCAACGTGAGTTCGCTATTATACTCCTCAAACCACAGTAGCACTATTCATGCTTCGTGTCACGGACATTTATCCTGCCGAAAGATGCCATCGCCGTCGGGAAGACATAAGGATGATGGGATGCAGATGGTCCGCAATACCGTTCACGTAGTCCACAGCTGTCATGGTGCCTTCCATTACTACCATAGGTCGCGTGGATGACCAAGTGAATCTCCCCCATAGCATAATTCCGACCTCACCCACCTGCGTCCATAGTGCGTTGCATGTTTCAAGTTGGTTCAAATGGCTCTGAGCACTATGGGACACACATCCATGCCCGAGGCAGAATTCGAACCTGTGACCGTAGCGGTCGCGCAGTTCCAGACTGTAGCGTCTAGTACCGCTCGGCCACCCCGGCTGGCCAGGTTTCAAGTGGTTGTCCGCCTGTATCACGGCGTATCTGGACACGATCATCGACCTGATGTAAAAAGAACATAATTCGAAACTTCCTGGCAGATAAAAATTGTGTCCCGGACCGAGACTCGAACTCGGGACCTTTGCCTTTCGTGGGCAAGTGCTCTACCACCTGAGCTACCCAAGCACGACTCACGCCCCGTCCTCACAGCTTTACTTCTGCCATTACCTCATCTCCTAAGTTTCATATCAACGAACATTCCGCTGCAGAGTGAAAATCTCATTCCGAAGAACATGATTCATCTGACCAGGCGATATGTTACAATTGATCCACGATCCAGTCTCGAAGATCCCATGCTCATTGCAATCATAAATGACGATTTCGTGAGGTCAGCATGGCAATATGTAGCAATCGTCTGCTGGGGATCCCAGACAATGTGCACTGAACGGTGTGATGGTGCCTGCACCAGCATTGTACACTATCAGATCTGCCACAGATCACCGCCTGTCCTGTTTACAGAGCAGACAAGCTAACAACCTCCACGCTCTATGATGAGGCGTGGACGTCCAACACCTTGTAGGCTTCTCATGGTTCCACCGTCCTTCAACCACTTTCCCACTGTGCTCGCAACGATAGCAAGCGAACAGCCGACCAGCATCGCCGTTTCCGAGATGCCTGTTCCCAGGCTCCGGACCGTAACAATCTGCCCTTTGTAAACGTCGCTTACGCCAGTGGATTTCTCCATTTGTCGCTCATATCATAGCTAAAACAATTTCCCGTTCATCTCTGCTCCGCTTATATACACTACTGGCCATTAAAATTGCTACACCAAGAAGAAATGCAGATGATAAATGGGTATTCATTGGACAAATATATTATACTAGAACTGACATGTGATTACATTTTCACGCGATTTGGGTGCATAGATCCTGAGAAATCAGTACCCAGAACATCCACCTATGGCCGTAATAACGGCATTGAGTCAGACAGAGCTTGGATGGCGTGAACAGGTACAGCTGCCCATGCAGCTTCAACACGATACCACAGTTCAACAAGAGTAGTGACTGGCGTATTGTGAAGAGCCAGTTGCACGCCCACCATTGACCAGACGTTTTCAATTGGTGAGAGATCTGGAGAATGTGCTGGCCAGGGCAGCAGTCGAACATTTTCTGTATCCAGAAAGGCCCGTACAGGACCTGCAACATGCGGCCGTGCATTATCCTGCTGAAATGTAGGGTTTCGCAGGGATCGAATGAAGGGTAGAGCCACGGGTCGTAACACATCTGAAATGTAACGTCCACTGTTCAAAGTGCCGGCAATGCGATCAAGGGGTGACCGAGACGTGTAACCAATGGCACCCCATACCATCACGCCGGGGGATACGCCAGTATGGCGATGACGAATACACGCTTCCAATGTGCGTTCACCGCGATGTCGCCAAACACGGATGCGACCATCATGATGCTGTAAACAGAACCTGTATTCATCCGAATAAATGACGTTTTGCCATTCGTGCACCCAGGTTCGTCGTTGAGTACACCATCGCAGGCGCTCCTGTCTGTGATGCAGCGTCAAGGGTAACCGCAGCCATGGTCTCCGAGCTGATAGTCCATGCTGCTGCAAACGTCGTCGAACTGTCCGTGCAGATGGTTGTTGTCTTGCAAACGTCCCCATCTGTTGACTACGGGATCGAGACGTGGCTGCACGATCCGTTACAGCCATACGGATAAGATGCCTGTCATCTCGACTTCTAGTGATGCGAGGCCGTTGGGATCCAGCACGGCGTTCCGTATTACCCTCCTGAACCCACCGATTCCATATTCTGCATAAGTCATTGGATCTCGACCAACGCGAGCAGCAATGTCGCGACACCATAAACCGCAATCGCGATAGGCTACAATCCACCCTTTATCAAAGTCGGAAACATGATGGTACGCATTTCTCCTCCTTACACGAGGCATCACAACAACGTTTCACCAGGCAACGCCGGTCAACTGCTGTTTGTGTATGAGATATCGGTTGGAAACTTTCTTCATGTCAGCACGTTGTAGGTGTCGCCACCGGCGCCAACCTTGTGTGAATGCTCTGAAAAGCTAATCATTTCCATATCGCAGCATCTTATTCCTGTCGGTTACATTTCGCGTCTGTAACAGGTCATCTTCGTGGTGTAGCAATTTTAATGGCCAGTAGTGAACTTTCGTTTGCGTGTCGCGTGCTCGCAACGGCACCAGATGGCATTCAGTCTCGCGGTGGGCAGTGGTCATGGGTGTATACAAACAGGGTAAAGCACCTACAGCTGAACACTTTTTATCTTGTGAAGGGTTCGATATCGAAACGAGATTCTCGGCAAATTGCAGTAGGCAATATACAGGGCATGGACAAAAATGTGGAAACTTCAAAAACGCAACACATTACCATGCCTAACACCATATAGGAAACCTCTTTGGCACTCAAACGGCTTCCAGTTGTCTCGGAATGGCTATACCAAGGTATGGTTTTCAAAGTAATCTTATAACGTTATTCCTTCAAAATAATCCCAAGTTCAGGTAACGGTGAGCAAGGTGGACAGCGATCACTCACCCGCCTCTCCGAAGCAGACAAAGGCTCAATAATATTCAGATCTGGTGACTCTGATGGCCAGGGGAGTTGCGACAATTCATCCTCGTGCCCACAAAACCAATCCTGGACGATCGAGCTATATGAACAGCGGCTTTGTCGTCTTGGAACACGGTATCACCATTGGGGAACAAACTCTGACCGTCCAAAATAGTCGCTTAATACTTGGCAATAATTCGACCTTGCAGAGTAACAATGGGGCCCATGGAACCCACGACACGCCTGCCCAAATCGTCACCGAAACCCCGACATATTTCACGCCTTGCACGTAAACTCGGCCAGAAGTTGGAAACGTGTAAAACAAGACTCATCCGACCAAATGACTCCCTTCAATTGCCACATAGTCCAGGTTTTATGACTTCAGCATCACATTTTCCTGGTACGAGTATTTACGTCACTGATGAGTACTTTTGTAATTCCAAAAAATTCAAATGGCTCTGAGCACTATGGGACTCAACTGCTGTGGTCATAAGTCCCCTAGAACTTAGAACTACTTAAACCTAACTAACCTAAGGACAGCATACAACACCCAGCCATCACGAGGCAGAGAAAATCCCTGACCCCGCCGGGAATCGAACCCGGGGACCCGGGCGTGGGAAGCGAGAACGCTACCGCACGACCACGAGATGCGGGCTCTGAAATTCCGGCTCGCCCTGCAGTTTCCTGCTTATGGAGCTCGCTCCGTATTGTTTAGGTGCTGACAGGATTCGTGGGTGCGATATTCATTTTTGCAGTCACTTTTTCAGCTGCCCGTCACGAGCACTTAACACACACTTTCGTTCGCGTTGTGACTTGGCGGATGATTTGTTACCCGCTTGCCCTTTATGCGGTATAAATCTTCCATACGGAGCCTCTTGAAACCCCAAACATTTCGGTTACCTTGGTTACGGAAGGACCCACAACACGAGCATCAACACTTTTCCCACGTCACAATTCACTTAGATCCGACATAATGTACTCCCTACTACACAGAACGATGTACTGACACGACTGTCACTTTGCAACGTATTACGGATTTTGCACAGGTGCCTCATTAATAGCATGTACATTCTACATATTTCTAACATATTCATTGTTTATTAAATGTCTTCTTGCGTAGCACTATACTCATATCAAGTATCTCATCTCTGCTGCCTGTATTTTGTTATCAACTTCCTTTTTATCTATCCAAGTCTCGCTTCCATAAAACAGCAATGCAATTGCCATATTTTCAGCCGGCCGCTGTGGTCGAGCGGTTCTAGGCGCTTCAGTCCGGAACCGCGCTGCTGCCACAGTCGCAGGTTCGAATCCTTCCTCTGGCATGGACGTGTGTGATGTCCTTAGGTTAGTTAGATTTAAGTAGTTCTAAGTCTAGGGGACTGATGACCTCAGATGTTAAGCCCCATAGTGCTTAGAGCCATTTAAACCATAGTTTCATAAAATTTAATTTTTGTATCTTTTCAGATTTTGTACTTAAGTGTTCTGTATATTGTTCCACGTATTGCTTGAAGACTGTGCAGCTTTTATCCACATAATTTCCATTATTATAATTTGTGTCGCAACCCAAACATCAAATATGTGACACCTCTTTAATTATTGCTGTGTTGTTAGTTGCTCTTTTCGACCGTACTCGGTATTTACCTTGGAAAGCCGTAGCTCTCGCATTATGTAATGAAATTTATGGATTGTATTCTGAACATATTTCGTTTAGCTGATGTACCGCTACCTGCAGGTCCTATTCGCTTTCTTGTATTATTACTTTATCATCTGCAAGTAGTGACACACTTACATTAGTGCGTTTATCCAATTTAATTCCTAGACAGTTAGCTGATTTCTAATTTTTAAAGACAGTGTCATTACAAACTCGAGGCAGCCAAGAGTCGGATCATCTCTCCAGCTACATTTGTTATACATCACAGATGAAAGACCATTAACATATAGAAAAAGTGAGCGCTTTGAGATGGAACCTTGTGGGACACCACCTGTGATTAGTTACAAGTTGGATGATGCCTGACAGCTTGATACAGGACTCTTTCCTACTGACACCCTTTGTTTCCTGTCTGAACACACACTTTAAACCATTCTGCGCCAGTTCCTGTTTACCATAATACAGAGTGTCTATAACTAAAGTTAAAGATTCAAAACACTGTAGGAAGAAAACCGCTACTCTGAAACACGTCAGATTTGAACAGCATATTATTGACACAGGAGCAAACGTCATGGAAAAAAAATCACCAATAGATGGCGCTGTAGGCGTCTTAACATAAACAGGGTCGGCTACAAATGCCAGATGAATCGCAGTACGACGACCATGGTTTGAGATGCACATTACACCATCCGTACTGTTCAGTGTTAATGATTGCACAAGTTCACCAGTCGACAGTTGTGTCAACACAACAACAAGCTTGTCCCACTTCATATCGCTCTGCAGTGTTACGCCCAAATATTTAATCGACGTGACTGTGTCGAGCGCTACACTACTAATGGAGTATTCAAACATTACGGGATTCTTTTTCCTATTCATCTGCATTAATTTACATTTATCTATATTTAGAGTTAGCTGCCATTCTTTACACCAATCACAAATCCTGTCCAAGTCATCTTGTATCCTCCTACAGTCACTCAACGACGACACCTTCCCGTAAACCACAGCATCATCAGCAAACAGCCGTACATTACTATCCGCCCTATCCAAAAGATCATTTATGTAGATAGAAAACAACAGCGGACCTACCACACTTCCCTGGAGCACTCCAGATGATACCCTCACCATCTCGTGGCAGGTTGCGGCGTTACGATCCTCGAAGATTCAACAACAGCCGTGTAGAAGGTCACTGCAGCAGGCGTCCTGGCCACGAATGTAAAACCTAGTTTACACGACGACACTAGGTTGCAGGCAACTGCACTACCGGCCACTGCGCATGCGCGTCGCACGTTTGCGCAACTCGTTGGTGTATCTAAACACTTTCGGCGTGTTCCAACTTTGGTGACACTAGTTGCATGATTTTTGAGGTTATGTGTGTTCGTAGAGTGTAGAAAATCTGAAATATGAAGTGGGCAACGGAAGATAATTTGGTGACACTAGTTGCATGATTTTTGAGGTTATGTGTGTTCGTAGAGTGTAGAAAATCTGAAATATGAAGTGGGCAACGGAAGATAATCTTAGCTTTTTGGACGTCTGTGCTTTGCATAGGTGTTTGTGGGATTTCAGTGATGCTGATTACAAAAATAAGCAACATATTGCTGCCGCTGAGACCACATAGATGGTTAGTTAGGTAAACCCTACCCACCACGGCACATGGGAAGGGAAAAAAACAGTTTTTAACTGTCCTGAGACCAAAAACCGCATAAATAGCAGAATGTCATCGGTTTCGAATTGTGATGAGACTGGTGCAAGAAATGTTCAGTATGCTGACCGTTTTCTGCCACAAGTAGAAATCGAGAAACAGCATGTTCCATAACAGATCGGGGTGTCTCTCGGGTCGCATTCAGAATGCGTTTCGCAATGCGTGCCTCCGGTTCAGCTACGTTCGTTACTGGAGCACTGAACACTTCTTTCAGATGACCTCACAGTCAGAAGTCACACTGATTAGGATCAGGTAATCTGAACGGTCATGCTTTAGGGAAATGACGGCTGATAATTCTAGTATTTCCGAAATGCCTCTGCAGCAGCCGCTACATTGGCTGTGTAACGTGCAGAAGACCGCCATCTTGCATAAAAATGATCCTAAGCACATATTCACGCTGTTGAAGGGTTGGAATGACGTTGGTGCGCAAAAGACTCTCGTAGCGTTTACCAGTGACGGTACAGGTAACAGGATCCGCAGGACTCATCTCCTCGAAAAAAATACGAACCTACGATAAACGATGTCGTCAACACGCACTACAAAGTCACCTTTGCGGAATGAAGTGGTACCGGCTGATGTGTGTGTGGATATTCCGTCCCCTGTATTCTGGAATTCTGCGCGTTGATGTGTGCTTGGAGATGAAAATGGGCTTTGTTTGTCCACAGAGTGGTCCGTGGCCAATCTTGTTCCACTTCCATGCGAGCAAGAAATTCCACGCGGACGTTTGTCTTGCTAGCAAGCCAGCAGGTAGAAACTCCTGAACATGGGCGATTTTGTATGAATAGGAATGCAGGATATTTCATAGGATTTTATGCACAATTTTCACAGGCACGTCTGCCGGCCGGGGTGGTCGAGCGGGCGCTACAGTCTGGAACCGCGCGACCGATACGGTCCCAGGTTCGAATCCTGTCTCGGGAATGGATGTGTGTGATGTCCTTAGATTAGTTAGGCTTAAGTAGTTCTAAGTTCTAGGGGACTGATGACCTCAGAAGTTAAGTCCCATAGTGCTCAGAGCCATTTGAACCATTTGACCCACAGGCACGTCCAACGTTCGGGCAATTCCCCGCGCACTACATTTTGCACAGCTCCGCTCGATCCCTACTGCACTGTGGCCACATCACCGACAGACGTCGGGTCAACTGCTTTCCTCCCTCTGTCATACTGCACTTCAAAAGAACTTGTTTTTTTTTTTCGAATTCTGTAATCTTTTCTCCACACATCGGAGCAATGCCGTTTTTCATAGCATCGCGCCAATGCCATTCTTCATACCCCTGAATTTCCGGAGCTTCTGCAGGGCTACTGGAACACATTATCATTCATGGAGACATTCATGGAGGCGTCTCGGATGCAAATAGAGGAACGGTCGTGTGCCGCTCGTCTGTTGGTGTGCTTACAGCGCCATCTATTGTTCAATTTTTTTTTTTGTGACGTTTCCCCGTACATCAACAACATTCTGTTCAAATTTGACATCACATGAGCAGTGGTTCTCCTTCTACAGCGTTTTGAAAATGGAACTTTGTATATGGACGCTTTGTATTCTAGCTTACTGAAAAGAATACGCCGAGATGACAAAAGTCATGAGATACATTCTAATATCTTGTTGCACCACCTTTTGCGGGGCGGAGTACAGAAACTCGACGTGGCATTGACGCACCAAGTCGTTGGAAGTCCCCTGCAGAAATACTGAGCCATTCTGCCTCTATGGCCGTCCATAATTGCTCAAGTGTTGCTGGTGCAGGATTTTGTGCACGTCCTGATCTCTCGAATACGTCCCATAAATGCTCGATGGGAACCGTGTCAGGCGATCCGGGGGCCAAACCAATCGCTCGAATTGTACAGAATGTTCTTCGAACCAATCGCGAACAACTGTGGCCTGGTGACATGGCACATCGATGTTTGGGAACATGAAGCCTATGAATCGCTTCAAATGGTCTCCAGGCAGCCGAACGTAGTCATTTCCAGTTAGTGATCGGTTCAGATGGAACAGAAGATCCAGTCCATTCCATGTAAACACAGCCCACACCATTATGAAGACAGCACAGTGCCCTGTTGACAACTTGGGTGAATGGCTTCGTGGAACCTGCGCTACACTCTAACCGTGCCATCAGCTCTTACCAACTGAAATCGGGACTTATCTGTCCAGGCCACGGTTTTCCAGTCGTCTATGGTCCAACCAATGTCACGACATTGCTGCTCGCGTTGATCGAGATCCAATGACTTATGCAGAATATGGAATCGGTGGGTTTAGGAGGGTAATACGGAACGCCGTGCTGGATCCCAACGGCCTCGCATCACTAGAAGTCGAGATGACAGGCATCTTATCCGTATGGCTGTAACGGATCGTGCAGCCACGTCTCGATCCCTTAGTCAACAGATGGGGACGTTTGCAAGACAACAACCATCTGCACGGACAGTTCGACGACGTTTGCAGCAGCATGGACTATCAGCTCGGAGACCATGGCTGCGGTTACCCTTGACGCTGCATCACAGACAGGAGCGCCTGCGATGGTGTACTCAACGACGAACCTGGGTGCACGAATGGCAAAGCGTCATTTATTCGGATGAATCCAGGTTCTGTTTACAGCATCATGATGGTCGCATCCGTGTTTGGCGACATCGCGGTGAACGCACATTGGAAGCGTGTATTCGTCATCGCCATACTGGCGTATCCCCCGGCGTGATGGTATGGGGTGCCATTGGTTACACGTCTCGGTCACCCCTTGATCGCATTGCCGGCACTTTGAACAGTGGACGTTACATTTCAGATGTGTTACGACCCGTGGCTCTACCCTTCATTCGATCCCTGCGAAACCCTACATTTCAGCAGGATAATGCACGGCCGCATGTTGCAGGTCCTGTACGGGCCTTTCTGGATACAGAAAATGTTCGACTGCTGCCCTGGCCAGCACATTCTCCAGATCTCTCACCAATTGAAAACGTCTGGTCAATGGTGACCGTGCAACTGGCTCTTCACAATACGCCAGTCACTACTCTTGATGAACTGTGGTATCGTGTTGAAGCTGCATGACCAGCTGTACCTGTACACGCCATCCAAACTGTGTTTGACTCAATGCCCAGACGTATCAAGGCCGTTATTACGGCCAGAGGTGGTTGTTCTGGGTACTGACTTCTCAGGATCTATGCACCCAAATTGCGTGAAAATGTAATCACATGTCAGTTCTAGTATAATATATTTGTCCAATGAATACCCATTCATCATCTGCATTTCTTCTTGGTGTAGCAATTTTAATGGCCAGTAGTGTAATTCCCGTCGTCGGCTATAATCACGTCGGAAACCGTTTTACATGAATTACCTGAGTACAAATGACCGCTCTGCTTGTGCACTGCCCTTTTATACCTTGTGAATGCGATGCTATCGCTATCTGTATATGTGTATATCGCTTTTCCATGACTTTTGCCGCCTCAGTGTATACCATAGCCTGCAACTGCCAGTGTAATACAAGAGGGCCGTGTGTGTTCGCAGTGTACGACGCGAGCGCGAAGCTGCCGTCGGGCGTGCTGAACGGCAACGTGAACCAGTACGGCGACTTCGACGCGTGCGTGCGGCGTGCGCGGGCCCAGTACTGCCTGGCCATGGTGCAGCTGGACGCCGGGCACGACGCATCGCCCGCTCTGCGCCGCATGCTGCGCCTCACGCGCTCGCTAGACGTCTTCCGCAGCACTTTCGACGACGTAAGTCACCTGCCTGGCTCCTCCATTCCAGGACACCAAAACAAAAACTTAAGTCCCAGTTCCGTTAGGATTACGTGTGTGAAATTCGAAACTGCAATGCTACATCTACATACATACTCCGCAATCCATCATACGGTGCGTGGCGGAGGGTACCTCGTACCACAACTAGCATCTTCTCTCCCTGTTCCACTCGCAAACAGAACGAGGGAAAAATGACTGCCTATATGCCTCTGTACGAGCCCTAATCTCTCTTTGTGGTCTTTCCGCGAAATATAAGTTGGCGGCAGTGAAATTGTACTGCAGTCAGCCTCAAATGCTGGTTCTCTAAGTTTCCTCAGTAGCGATTCACGAAAAGAATGCCTCCTTTCCTCCAGAGACTCCCACACGAGTTCCTGAAGCATTTTCGTAACACTCGCATGATGATCAAACCTACCAGTAACAAACCTAGCAGTCCGCCTCTGAATTGCTTCTACGTCCCCCTCAATCCGACCTGATAGGGATCCCAAACGCTCGAGCAGTACTCAAGAATAGGTCGTATTAGTGTTTTGTGAACGGTCTCCTTTACAGATGAACCACATCTTCCCAAAATTCTACCAATGAACCGAAGACGACTATCCGCCTTCCCCACAACTGCCATTACAAGTGTGGTGTCGGCGCCAGACACCACACTTGCTAGGTGGTAGCCTTTAAATCGGCCGCGGTCCGTTAGTATACGTCGGACCCGCGAGTCGCCACAATCAGCAATCAGTGATTGCACACCGCCACACGGCAGGTCTAGTCTACAGAGACTCCCTAGCACTCGCCCCAGTAGTACAGCCGACTTTGCTAGCGATGGTTACTGTCTATATACGCTCTCATTGGTAGAGACTATAGTTTAGCATAGCCTTCAGCTACGTCATTTGCTACAACCTAGCAAAGCGCCATATTCAGTTACTATAATCTGAACACATAATATTGTGACCCATGTACCGTCAAGAGCGACGTTCATCATTAATGGATTAAAGTTAAGTATCAAACTAATTACGTCCGCTTTCTGAATTCTAATTCCTTGTCATGTTCCAGACCTCACGTCAGTATAGTTCTTCCCTCCTCACGCGAGCCTGCGTGAGCTAAAACGCGTGTAATTCGGCCTCCAGTTGTAACACGGTGTTGGCTCGTCAGCCAACACAACAACAAGCTTGTCCCACTTCATATCGCTCTGCAGTGTTACGCCCAAATATTTAATCGACGTGACTGTGTCGAGCGCTACACTACTAATGGAGTATTCAAACATTACGGGATTCTTTTTCCTATTCATCTGCATTAATTTACATTTATCTATATTTAGAGTTAGCTGCCATTCTTTACACCAATCACAAATCCTGTCCAAGTCATCTTGTGTCCTCCTACAGTCACTCAACGACGACACCTTCCCGTAAACCACAGCATCATCAGCAAACAGCCGCACATTACTATCCACCCTATCCAAAAGATCATTTATGTAGATAGAAAACAACAGCGGACCTACCACACTTCCCTGGAGCACTCCAGATGATACCCTCACCATCTCGTGGCAGGTTGCGGCGTTACGATCCTCGAAGATTCAACAACAGCCGTGTAGAAGGTCACTGCAGCAGGCGTCCTGGCCACGAATGTAAAACCTAGTTTACACGACGACACTAGGTTGCAGGCAACTGCACTACCGGCCACTGCGCATGCGCGTCGCACGTTTGCGCAACTCGTTGGTGTATCTAAACACTTTCGGCGTGTTCCAACTTTGGTGACACTAGTTGCATGATTTTTGAGGTTATGTGTGTTCGTAGAGTGTAGAAAATCTGAAATATGAAGTGGGCAACGGAAGATAATTTGGTGTCACTAGTTGCATGATTTTTGAGGTTATGTGTGTTCGTAGAGTGTAGAAAATCTGAAATATGAAGTGGGCAACGGAAGATAATCTTAGCTTTTTGGACGTCTGTGCTTTGCATAGGTGTTTGTGGGATTTCAGTGATGCTGATTACAAAAATAAGCAACATATTGCTGCCGCTGAGACCACATAGATGGTTTGACAATATCTGAGCTGCAGGGCAAAATTTATTGAGTTAGGTGCACATATACAACTGAATTAAGAAAAATACAAGGGAGTGTAATTCTAGCTGTGGCAATGCTCTCGTCTACAATACTGAAATCCCATCGTTCTACTTGGCCAACTCTTTGTTAATGAATATTGTTGACAGGAGAGAAAGCTATACAAATTCAAGAAGCTGCTTTCTTTATTCAAAATTCATCTATTTAAAACGTCGCTGCAGTGCTCCCCATTCACATACGTTAGAATTTTGTAATATTGCCACTGTAAAGATCTGTCTTCAAGAGAGTAGTTTGCAAGCCATTCTCTTCTTAATGCGGCCTGCTTCGATTAATTATTGTTGCTAATGTTAATAATTACTACCGTTAATGTTAATAATTATTGGTGTCAAAAAATAGCGTCATCACCAACTAAAACCGTATCTTATAGCATGACGAGTGTTCTTGATTGTAATGCACGCAATGTGATATGTAATTTCAGTTCTCGCGACAGTGCTTCATGCATTACAGCACCTTTATTCCTTATCGCATAATTAACTCTATTTAGAAGAAACGCGAACAGTTCCGGTGACATTCTAAGATAATTAAAAGAACTTATTGGATCTTCCGTTATAAATTATTTCATCAAGGATGCTGAGCAACCGAGCTGACGTCTTTTCTTCATCCAGTCACGAATCGAAACACATTTCCTATTTTTTTCTTATGCAGCGATTCCACGCAACAATCTTTAAGTCCATCACAACTCGTGCAACGTGCAGCTGCCAAAACTCTCATTTCAGACACGACTCAGGGACCCACAAAACGACGAAACTGTAATTATACTGGTGTCGCCGTGTCAACAGTCGTATATGAAACCACTTGCGTGCAACTCATTCCACGCAACGAGTGGCGCAACCCAATGTCGTCGTGTAAATTAAGCTTAACAATAGGTGTCTGACTTTCGTCGAAAAATAGCTGTGGAACAGCGAGGCAACGTCAAATTTTGTGTTTGTGAGCGAGGATTCATTGAATTTGACCCGAATACCGAGAGACAGATTCCTAGTTGCTGTTCCACGACCACGTCCCACCCCACAGAGTGAAGATCGTGCGCGAGTTTTTGGCTAGCAAAGGGATCACAGTCCCGGATCACCCACTGTATTCACCGGATGTGGCCAAAGCCGAATACTGGTTGTTCCCCAAACTGAAGCTGGCAATGAAATGATACCGTTAAGACGCAGTTAAGGACATCCAAAACGATTGTACTACAGTACTAATTGCAAGTCCAAGAAAACGCTTTTAAAACGATTTCAGTTACGCACTGATTCAGGGGGAGACTGTATTGAGTAAATACAGATTTCCTGAACATAATCCATGACTTTTAGTTTTCATAGACACAGTCCTTACGGATACTGGACACAGTGTATAAAAATATGAGGCTCATCCAGAAAGTAAGGAACGACTGCGTACCACACCCAGAACCGATTGCTCGCCACCGCTCACGGGAGTCAACCAGTTAGCTCCTTTCCGTTACAAGGCAAACTCCCCATCGCACCCCCCTCAGGTTTAGTGGTAAACTGGCCCAGCGGATAGCCCTCAAAAACTGAACACGGATGAAGCATCAAAACAGGAAGAAGGTGTACTGAAATGAGAAAAAAGAAGCAAATAGAAACATTGAACGGTCCAAGCTCAAGATGTGCAACATCGAGCAACTTGTCAGAACCACGACATCGTGGTTGTGTGGTCAACGTGTTAGATTGTAAACCGGGAGAGGCGCTTTCGAACCTCCCTCCCGCTCCATATGATGGCTTGGTTCAAATGGCTCTGAGCACTACGGGACTTAAGTGCTGTGCTCATCAGTCCCCTAGAACTTACAACTACTTAGACCTAACTAACCTAAGGACAGCACACACATCCATGCCCGAGGCAGGATTCGAACCTGCGACAGTAGCGGTCACGCGGTTCCAGACTGTAGCGCCTAGAACCGCACGCCCACTCCGGCCAGCCCCGCTCCATATATATATATATATATATATATATATATATATATATATATATATATGAACTGTCGGTCCGGTGATTGATGTGTCTGTTCTCCTTCTGTAGTCTTTGCAGCTGTCTTACTATATATTGCTTATAGAATATGAGTCTTGTGGTAAGAATATATTGCCGTCGCAAGTAAATGTTATGAATAATGAGGGTAGGCGAGACCTCTCACAGAAATGAAAATAACAAATAAACGGGTATGAATTATGTTACAACGAAGGAATTCAAGAGTCAAAACTTCCAAAACGGAACGCAAGAGACGTAACATGTAATATTTGTGTAGAACAAATAGAAGATACGTACGTCTGGAGGTCCCTTCGTTACACGTCGCTGTTACAAACGGACGTTACACAACGATACAGACACAACTTTGAATACAGCGAACAGACACGTCAATGACGTGCCGAACAGTTCATAATTTTGCGGGGAAAAAAAAAATAGGTCGTAAAGGAGATCTGAACCCGAATCTGCCGCTTCGCAGCCCATCAGCAAAATATGACCACGGTGCCATAGTCATTCACAACCGCACAATGTTGTACATGTTGAACTTGGACCGTACACTGTTTCAATTTTGCTTCTTTTTCCCACAGTTTAGTACACCTTCTTCCTGTTTTCATGCTTCATCTGTGTTCAGTTTTTGACGGGCTACCAATGGGCCATCTTAGCACTAAATCTGAGGGGATGCAATGGGAAGTTTCCATTGTCAGTGTGAGCCGAGTTTTGTTGCCGAGCAGTCAATCCACTTTGTTCTGTAACCTTTCCAAATAGCGGCGCCCATTGAAAATCCCGCAAAATGGGTCGTACGTAGTGTCATTCGTTTTCTGAATGCACAAAATGTTCCACCCATCAAAAATTATAAGCAAATAAATAACGTTTTTGGAGGTAGTGCAATGAGCGGAGCTTCAGTGACATGAAATGTTGTCAGCTAAAGTGTTTTTGATTCACGACAATGCGCAGCATCATGCATCAGCTCGAACACAGAAAGAAGTTTAACGTCTTAAGAGAGAAATATTTGGACACCCTCCATACAGCCCTGACTTGGTATCGGTGATTTTCGCTTATTCCAGAAATTAAAGGAAATAGTTCGCAAATGATAAATACCCATAACAAGCAATCAAATCTTTGGCGGAGAAGAGGAGTACAACACGAGGATTGAAAAACTGATTCCCTGTTACAATGAGTGCTTTGACAGTTATGATGACTACATTGAAATTTAGAGTAAAGTCCTGTAACTTTGTATATAAAGTTTTGTGTTGATATCTTTCGTTTTTAATTAGTTATGCCAAAACGTTCTTTACATTCTGACAACACTCATCTGTCTTTAGCCTAATATAGGGTTATTCGTAAATACCCCCAGGATTTCACAACACAGGCCGACCGGTTCTAGGCGCTTCAGTCCGGAACCGCGCGACTACTACGGTCGCAGGTTCGAATCCTGCCTCGGGCATGGATGTGTGTGATGTCCTTAGGTTAGTTAGGTTTAAGTAGTTGGAAGTTCTAGGGACTGATGACCTCAGATGTTAAGTCCCATAGTGCTCAGAGCCATTTGAACCATTTTTTTTCACAACACAACGGTCCAAAAACTATAAGAAATACAGAAAAAAAACACATGCCAGTGGACAGTGCATATCTCCAAGTTTTTGATTCACGTTACAGGTGTTCAGTACGGGTGCCTTTTGTGATGCGGCAACCGTCAATATGCTCGTGCATTTCACTAAATTAGTGTCCTTCGTGATAGCTTCTTTACATTTGGTCGTCTGTTATTGCAACACCAATCCATTGCTATTTAAGGTCATGATACACAATAAGGGCGTGTACAATATTGTAACATTGAGGACTTTCGGAACATCTAAGAGAACGATGAAATGCTTTTCCATCTAATGTACTTGCCTTTTGTCCCCGTGATGATTGTCTGAGTGACTGAAACTGATAGAGAATAAAAGTTTATTTATGCAACTGATGGCTAAAAATGTAGTTCTTAAAATTAAACGTTTCAAGAAAATCGCCGCTGTGGGAAGGCGCAACGCAGCCCACTTTGGAAATATATTCACTGGATTGCCTATCTGCAGGTACTAAATAATTCGATGTGACAACGGGAGAGTATCATTTGTGTACATTTTCTGACACGCCTGCCCCCCCCCCCCCCCCCCCCCCCCCAGTGGTGCACTCTCCAGCTTCAGCACGCGCTTACTCCGAATCGAAACTTGACGAAACACTATCTTCTGGTAAGTCTCATTTTTCTGTATGTTATGTAGTTTTCGGTCAATCGTCTTCTGAAACCCTGGAGGTGTCTACGGTTACCCTTGTACGGCGGTGCGGGTCCCCTATAATTGTAAAAGGTGGAGATGTAATTATTTTGTATGGGCTTATTCACATGAAGTTGACAACTCATACGAAATAGTCAGCTTTCACCTCTCAAACCTGTAGCTCCATCGCATCACATTCCCACTGGTGTCTGGTCAAACACATAGCACTTAAGTTGGCGAAACCGCAAAGGCTTTTAAAACAAAATTTTTTCACTTTGAAATGAGCTCGATCTCGTCGAAAACCGATTTCTTCCATAACTCATTTCCTCCAAACCATAAAAAATAATTTTCCTAACAGCGAGGTCGCTTTTACGATGTATCTACCACTTATGATTACAATGATCGTAAACAGCAGTGGAAACAGCTTGTTTTTAGAACTGAAGCTGATCGAAAACAGGCCTCGAACCGCCACGTGGATAGACAGGCTCAACTTTTTCGCTCTACTCAGTATTGAAAGTGATTTTCTGATGACAACGAAGTTCTGAAACACTATAAGTCGCTTCATTAATATGAAATGTACGTGTAAAACAAATAGCCAATAAGATTAAAACTTATATTTTTAGTTTGGTAATTTGGAACAGTATTGTATTTGAATTAAATATCGATAAAAGTTACTTGGTTGATAGATTTGTTACCCTGCATTTTCCTACCAAATACACTTGCTTATAGTTATAATATTTAAAAAAAAATTGAAGTACTGATTTTTGTAAGGACACGAATCTCAAAAAATATAGTTGCTCAGAGCAATATTAATAAATGATTACATTTTTTCATTTTGTAATCTTATCAGCTCATTAAATAGTAAAATGTACAGTCAAATTTTATAAAATTGAATAATAAACTTTGAATACTGTGTAGCAGATGAGTTTTGCTATTTGGACAGCAAAAAACTGACGGTGGGCAAATTAGAAGGAATGTAACATGCAGACTGGTTGCAGCAAGAAAGTAATTTCTGAAAAGGAGGAATTTGTTAACATCGAACACCAACAAACTTTGATTCCATAAGGAACTGTTGTGAACGACGAGTGTAGACTATAAGGAAGGCGAGGCACATAGCAATTAGTCGCAATCCCATTAGTTTTTATTACTCTCGCATATACCTCGATTCTGGCTATAAGTAGCCATTTTAAATGTATTTGAGTTACAATCCAACAAACTCGCGGTAGTACCATCTTACTGGAAAAGATGCAGAAGGAGACGTTCCTTCTGCCCATACATCAGTAAGATCGTAAGGTGACATACTCCGCGAGTTTCAGCCGGCGGACTCTCGGTTTGAGCGGTTCTAGGCGCTTCAGTCCGGAACCGCGCGACTGCTACGGTCGCAGGTTCGAATCCTGCCTCGGGCATGGATGTGTGTGATGTCTTTAGGTTAGTTAGGTTTAAGTAGTTCTAAGTCTGGGGGACTGATGACCTCAGATGTTAAGTCCCATAGTGCTTAGAGCCAGTTGAACCAGTTGATCTATTAGCAGCAGGCACATAGCATCAACTGCTTAGTGTTCGTCACGTATTTGGTGTCCGGTACAGTGCAAGGGAAGTGTGCTCCGATGCGGAATTGTAAGACGCACACTTCCTGTACGGAATGGCAGAAGGTAATGGCCATGGCGCTCAGCCTATGTATCGGGAGAGATTTCCAGAACGGCAGTGCCCCAAGAGGAGGATGTTTGAAGCCATTGGGAAGCGTGGGAGGTTTAATCCTACCACTCGCCACTGGGCGATGCCTGGAAGGACGAGGATAACTCATCTGGAGGAGGAACTTCTTCGTACAGTTGACAACCCTACTGTTAGCGTAAGACAGTTAATTTGACCAAGTAATGTTGACCACATGACTTATGGAGAGTGCTACGTGAGAAGCTGCTACATCCGTACCATGTACTTTGCGAGCAGGCACTATCAAGCAGTTGATTTTGCGGCACGGGTACACTTCTGCAAATGGTTCATTCAACAATGTGTCAAACTTATCTTTAGTGCTAAAGTACTGTTCACGGATGAGGCTTCGTTGATTAATGCGTTGAACAATTGCACAAACAGAGCTCTAACGTGAAATAAAGTCGTTTCCAGGCCCATGTCCATTTTTTCTAACATTTTTATCATCTGCCTGTGAGGAATGTTTCCTGAAAGTCTGATCATACGTTTTTGTTACACTCTTTACAGTGAATAAGAAAATTTCTTAAGGCACTCGGCGTATGTTTTCACCTATGGGTTCAAAAATGGCCCTGAGCACTATGGGACTTAACATCTGAGGTCATCAGTCCCCTAGACTTAGAACTACTTAAACCTAACTAACCTAAGGACGTCACACACATCCATCCCCAAGGCAGGATTTGAACCTGCGACCGTATGAGCAGCGCGGTTCCGGACTGAAGCACCTAGAAGCGCTCGGCCACAGCGGCCGGCTAGTGATGATGTGTCGGTTGTGATGAGCCCACATCACCTCGGCCACATCACCTCTGGGCATGACATTATAAGCCACTCCCTGTCGTGTGTTTCTTAGACTATCAGAAGATTCTGTTACTCAGGTACGCCTTTTATTGGAAAATAATTTTCGAATTCGCGCAAGAATTCTTCCGTGTTTTCGCTGCGATTGCAGCTGAAAATCTATGCTAGACGCTAGGACGATCACGCATCCCTAGATACACTACTTATAAATTCGAGGACGCTGTTCTCTAAAGTTCAGCTTCACCTCGTAATTACATCGCTGCATTCCCTTTTGTGTTACTTAAATCACTCAGTTCTCTCTGGGGAACGGTCGAAATTTTTTCTTGTTTTCTTGACAAGTCGTATACTTCCAGATTAGTATTTGGGATTATAACTTCAATAACACCGACGTGTTCCTGTGCTAGTGTGTGTGTGCCCGTCCTATCGTTCCTGTGCTCGTCTAAGTTTGCTATCATCTCAAAAAATGGTTCAAATAGCTCTAAGCACTATGGGACTTATCCTCTGAGGTCATCAGTCTCCTAGACTTAGAACTACTTAAACCTAATTAAACCTAAGGACATCACACACATCCATGCCTGAGGCAGGATTTGAACCTGCGACCGTAGCAGCAGCGCAGTTCCGGACTGAAGCGCCTAGAAGCACTCGGTCACAACAGCCGGCTGCTATCATCTCATACCTCAGATTCTATAGTTATACCAGTCTATTTCCTCGTGGATCCTCGTGGATTCCATCATGCAGATTTCTTAGACGCTTTTTCGCTTTTGAAATCTGTGACCACTTCCTAATTGTGATAATCTTTCCGTAAGTTTTACATGTATCTAGGCATTTCGATAGTACTGTAATCCCTGCGTTGTCGCTTGAAACGATTGTGACCAATTTCTCTATTCCTCTTTTCCACACGAAGTACCTGACCTTTCACACACACGTCTATTCATTTCATCGTTCTGACCCGTTACTTGTGACGTATTGCATTGAGAAGCCGCTTACAAAATTCTGTCAATAATTGTGTTTTGTTTTCTGACTACAATTGAACAAACAACTACTTCTGTCGAACACGTCCTAAACGCACTCTTCATCCAGGGTATGGAACCTGGCGTGGATGCAGTGACTAAATAGAACAGTGCGAAGTGATAAAGTGATAAACACTGGGCTTGCCGTCTGAAGAAACGGGATTCAAATTGCTGCCTGGCCATCTGGATTCAGGTTTCCTGTGGTTTCGTACAGCATTTCAAGCGAATTCCAAGATGATTGCTCCAAAAAACCTAAACTTTGTCCAGCAGAACCACTGCTCGCTCTCGAGTAACCTCGAAGTAGACGAGACAAACTTTAATTTTCTTTCCTTTGATCCAGTCGAAGAGCAGTAGTAATCTCGCATTTATCAGTAAAACACTGCAGTAGTTGGATGCCTGTTTCCACGTCGTAGCTGTCAGATATTTCTACCGAGCCGGCAGGGACGTACGGTATAGGTTTACGACACGCGTAAGTGACGCATGAGAGCACAGCACTTTCCTGTGTGAAGTGTGTCCGGTTGTTAACGGCGAGCTGTTTTTCAACCGAGGCATGTGTTAGGGCGATGCTGTGCCGCGTTTGCTTTTGGGGGAAGCTGATGGTGTACTCGCGTTATCGGCATAAATGAAGAAACGAACACTAAGCAAGTATAGCCTTTTTCTTCTATTAAATAGATACGAAATACAAAAGAATGAGGAGGTAAGACGCGGAAGGTGATACAACCTCGGACTGGGGAAGGAAAACGACGTGCTCTTTCAAAGAAACCAATTTAGGGAAAGCACTGAACTGTTAAATCTTTACAAATCTTGATGACCGGACGGGGAACTGAACTGCCGGCCTCCCGAAATACGAGGCGAGTTTCTTGTCAATGCACTACCTCGCTTTTTGCGCAAAGATGAGTTTTGCAAAAAGACTCCTCATTTAGTTCCACATACAACCAATAACCTTCACTCTCATCACGTGGTCCATATTCGTAGGAAATGCAATAGCCAACAATAATTACAAGGTTTATAATTTGAAACAGCAAGTAGCCACAAATATGGTTTTAAAAAGGTTTACCGAAATAAAATTTAAATCACACCATGCTTGTGGGTGCTATAGTTTTAAAAAGGTTTACCGAAATTACATTTAAATCAAACGACACTTGTGGCTGGTTGCTGTTTCAAATTATAAACTTTATAATTATACTACAGCCACGGTTTCCATATTGTCTATTTTTGACAATATACCACTAAAAAGTCAGACGATTAACTCCAAATTTAGACATACCTCATCGACATTGTATTTAGCATTTCATTTACGTTTGCAATTTATAGGAATTTATTTAGCATTTCATTTATAGCTGATCTAGAAATATTTGTGTCTCATACTGGAGAGAACTACACACATGTTTCATCCGAACTGAACTTTCTCTACTGACTCATTGTGACGGAAATTACGTGAGTGTTGATCGTGCGTATTGCTTACACTTATACACTCTTTCCCGGGTTCGATTCCCGGCGGGGTCAGGGATTTTCTCTGCCTCGTGATGGCTGTGTGTTGTGTGTTGTCTTTAGGTTAGTTAGGTTTAAGTAGTTCTAAGTTCTAGGGGACTGATGACCATAGATGTTAAGTCCCATAGTGCTCAGAGCTATTTGAACCATTTTTTATACATTCTCAAAAACATAGCCTTACTTCAGGAGCAGCGCGTTTAGTGGGGTTTCAGAATACCTTAGGCTACATGTGTCCTTCTCCGTTGCTGTTTATCGTTGGTGACTACACGGCTAGCGTAGATGTCCGGTTCGATTTCCGGTACTATCAGGGACTTTTCCTTTGTGTGTTAGTGTGCGGGGGTGGGGGGGGGCGTGAGGGGGGGGGGCTCTCTCAGCCTAGTGATGCCAACTGAGGAGCTACTTGAATGAGAAGTAGCGGCTCCAAGGTCTGAAAAATCGGAAACACAGCTGGAAGAGCGTTATGCTGACCACATACCCCTCCATACTGCATCCACATGACGCCGAATGGTTGAGGATGACACGGCAGCCGGTCGACATCCCTTAGGGCATTAGAGACTAAACGAGGAGCTCGTTTTTTATGCCGCAAGTGTTCTATAATTTAAGCTGTTAACAAATATAATTACATCATTACATTAATTTGAAAGAGGTCGTTGTTTAGAAGATAAACTGTAAAACAGTGAACTTACAAGGTGTCATATGTACTGTATACAAAACGGTGCTCTCGAATGTCACCGTATAAAATGTAATTACTTCGGCTGTTACTTAGCGTGATTTGCTGAAACCGTAAAAACAGCGAAATTGGTAAAAGCAGCAATCTAGAGGATAATTTTGAGTTGACTACGATTTGGTAACTGTTAATGTTTTGCTACACTAACGGTCACACAGGAGAAACTGGAGGAAGGTGCAAGAGACACTGAGCTGGGAAGACACAGACACCTGTACGAATAAACTTTTTTCTGAAACTCTGAACGTAACGTCTTCTCCTTTAAGCCGTGTCTATCACTTCTAATTTATTTACCTGGTCTTTAAATGAAAGAGATTGAACAATTAAGCTTCGTCTTCGGATAACGAAGGATGCTAGTAGATAACCTCAATGGGTGTTTTGCCGATGACTATAACATATTGTTTAACTAACGCCATTAAAATTCCGAATAACTTGTCTATATGCTTTTGCGGCGTAATGTTTATGATTTCGGTTCAAATTTTTCGCTTTTGGAATTTGAAATCTCCGCAAAGAAAGTCTAACAATATAAGCAGCAGAACAAGCTAATGACATAACGTACACAGTTACGCAACAGATTATTTTTAAAATATGTTTTCATTTAATCTTTGTGAGGGTAATTAGATCCTGGCCCCGATTCCGTGCTCGTTGGTTAATGTATTTTGATAAAACCCACGTTTCTAAAACACACTTTTTATAAACAAAAAAATTCAAGGTGGACCTTCACCAAAATATTTTTTCTTGTGAGTCAGTGTTATTTCTACTTAGTTCATAATGAATCATCCTTCCGCAAGATGGACTCGTTTTCTTTAGAACTCGAAAGGTAGAGCAGAAATGGCTTAGACATTGTTGTTAACGTCAAATCATATCATTGCATGGTAACTGTAGGTTACACTTTCAGAACTTCCTCACTCGCTGAAGCTAACGCTGGCGTAGTTTCGGGGTCCCTCACACATGATGTAAGATGAATGTTAAGCAGAACTTGAAACAAAATTAGGAAAAGAGAAAGAATTTGGTTGTACAATAACAATGATTCAAAATAAAGACGTTTGTTCTCCAAACTGTATAATCATGTCCCAAGGCATCGGTTATTGCAAATATAAAACTGAAACATTACAGTAAAATAATTATTTAAAATAGCTAAAGTGTGTGGCGCTAGCCCGTAGACTGTTAACCTGACTGTGGGTAGAGTGCAGCTTATCTTCGCCGTGGCGCTAGGAGGTGGAGGATGGCGAACCCATCGCACCGACCGTCTTTTACCCCGGGAAAGATCCCTGGTATTCATTTGATAGCAGGCTGAGTGGATCTGGGGCCATCCCCGTTCTTACTCGGGATAGAACGTGGGGCCGGAGTCAAATGCTCTGCCGCTAGACCACCATAGTCAGAATTATTTACAATAAACCAGTAAAATGAACGCTTTCAGTGATTCAATTGTAAAATTCATAAGCAAATGATAATTACATACTACTAATTATCTTAAGCAAATAGTAGGAAAACAGTCTCCACATTACCCACCTGGAGTGGATATGCATTTTATTTTTCTTACGAACATACAGTTTCGTTCTAATTTGTGAAAACGAAACCAGGAGATTCTTCGTGCACTGCGGCAAGCGTCCAACTGAAAAGCATGGAGCACTGAAGGGACAAGCTGAACGTAATTATTCTAACTACAACTCCTTTCTTACGCATCAAAAGAAGCGGTCTCCCACCAAATCTGCAGCGAGTACTTTTAGGACATTCGGAAGACAAAGCGAATGCTAGCATTTTTTCTTTTTATGTTTGCTTCCTTGGAATCTAAGGTTAGTGGAATTTCTTTGTTCACGAGAAAACCGAAAGGAAAGAAGGTAAGAGTTAAATGTCCCTCTAACATCCCACTGATTCGACAAGTGTATTCGACAAGGTGTATTCACTCAGTTAGGCAAAAATTGGCGATGGCATCGGTTGCTGCCTCGTCGAAATAACAATCCAGTATGCGACTGGCGTGGTTTGGGAGAACTTCGGAACAATAGAAAATAGGTTGGTCGAGGAAAGTTGGGAGGGAGTATGAATTGAAATCTGCTTCTTCGCGAATACAGACACTACGAAGAATATCCGCAAACATAGGCTATTTCATTGTGGATATTTCAAAACGCCAAGGTCTCAGTACGAGACAGCTGAATTCATGACACAGCGCTTTTCCTAGCAACGTCCTATTGAAGTTAGTATGTTGTTGCGTTCGTGCGATCTGTTACCCTCTTCACACAGCCAGTCAGCCAGTAATGTTGAATGAGTAAAACTGCCACATTGCAGATGACTTACGTCGATAATTATAAACACTGTTCACCCCCACAGAGAAATGACAAAAATAAAACGAAATTAGTGTATCACGATGCTACAACTTATTTCCATATGAGGTAGCAATGTACATTTAAGTTGTGTGAATGCAGAACTGGGAGATTCGTTAGTCACACGTTTGCACATAGTCCTAATATGAATTTCTGTCTCACCGAATGATGTCTTGCGTTAACCGCGAATCTTTCGCCCCGCGGAAAGCAGCATACGACTGCAAAAATATGGAAAGTGCTCCATTTACGAACGGTAAAAGAAAAAAAAATGCAGGTGATATCCTTCACGTCGATTTCCTGCAGAGCTTTTGAGTATATTCTAAGTTCGAATATAATTAGATTCGTTGAGAGATAAAAAGCTTCTATCCACAAATCATAGTGATTTAGAAAACATCGCTCGTGCAGAAATCATCTTGCTCTTTTCTCCTACGATATCCTGCGAGCCATGGATGAAGGGTAAGAAGCACATTCCATATTCCTACATTTCCGGAAGCATGTGATACAGTGCCATATTGCAAACTGTAAACATAGGTCTGAGCATACGGAATAGGTTCTCAGGTATGTGTGAGGCTCGAAAACTTTTTAAGTAATAGATCCCAGTGCGTTGTCCTAGACGATGAGTGCTCGACGGAAAGAAAGGTATCGTCGGGGGTGTCTCAGGGAAGTGTGATAGGAATGCTCTTGTTTCCTATACACATAACCGATCTGACGGATAGGGTGAGCAGCAATCTGCGATTGTTTGCTAATGACGCTGTAGTGTATGGGAAAGAGTCTATTTGAAGCAACTATAGGAGGATACAGGATGCCTTGGAATTCTAGGAAAGTGTGTGTGTATCTAGCTTCTACAGGCCTTGTCATTTGCTTAGGGGTACCCAATAGGTACTGAATTCCATGGCCGTTGCGTTACATAGGTCCCAGTTTTGAAACGTTAAACTGGTCCTGGCATCAATCGGCAGAGTCGACGTTTCGTATGGCTTGTTGTAGTGCGGTGTACGAGGACTTTTCCATATCTTGTGCCTTAATGCTCGGGTCTCTACATATTCAGCCGCTTATTTATCCAATATCGCCCGCTCACACAGTGGATGTTAATTCCCCGATTTTTTCGTCAAGGGGCCCATATCTGTCGAGAAAGAGCCTGAGGAGGAATTTCTTGCAGGGGAATGCTCGTAGCAGCTTTAACGGTGGTTCATTTGCTTCAATCAGTAATTCGTTGGTTGGATTTGACATGAATGCCTCAGTAACTATACGTAAGGCTTTGTACTGCGTAGTGTCGAGTCTCCAGAACGTCGTGTCTGAGACCAGTATAAGGTCATCGCTGTCCGCGGATCAGAGCCCCAGCACACTCCAGTCGTAGCTCTGATGATACAGTATGCCTTTTCACGTATAGTAATGATACAAAATAGTTCATATAGCTCTAAGTTCTATGGGACTTAACATCTGAGGTCATCAGTCCCCTAGGCTTAGAACTACTTAAACCTAACTAACCTAAGGACATCACACACATCCATGCCCGAGGCAGGATTCGAACCTGCGACCGTAGCAGCAGCGCGGTTCCGGACAGAAGCGCCCAGAAGCGCTCGGCCACAGCGGCCGGCTAGTGATGATGTGTCGGTTGTGATGAGCCCATCTTAGTTTATCATAGACAATCATCCCAAGATATTGTGCTGTTTTCGAAACTGGAAAATTATGTTGTTCCAGTTGCATTTCTTGGGGAAGTGGAACCCTGTGGCGAGTAAAGATCATTAGAGTTGACTTGCAGTCAGAGATTTCGAAGTCACTTTCTATACACCACTCATGCAAACGTATGAGGGCGTTGAGCATTTTCAGTCGGCAGGACTCATGAGCATTGTCTTCGGAATAGATACATACTTCGTCTGCGTATTGTAATATTTGGCTGTCAGTGGCAACGAGGTCATGAAGGTATGCACTGCAGAGATTGAATAATAAGGGAGCCAAGACTGATCTCTGCGGATATTCTCTGCTAATTTCTCGGGGTCCCAGTGTAGTTCCGTGTTGAAAACAACTGTCTTCATATTGCTCAGAAAGCTTACAATGTTATGGACGAGTGGTGTGGAATCTGAATTTCTCCGTTGTTTTCCCTAAGATTGACAGAACGACGCTACTGAAGAAACGGCTTCAGCGTGTTCGTCGCCACAAAAATCCAAACGAACTTCATCTCCACGGCAACGTAAGACCTCAGACAACTCCGCGTACTAAGAGCAGCTCACAAAACTTTATTGAACTGTTCTTCCTCATCAACCCTATAACCTGGATCTCGCACTCTTGGCGACTTCCATCTGTTTGGCCCAATGAAGGATGCACTCCGCGGAAAGTAGTGCGTGGATGATGGGGAGGTTACTGATGCAGTAAGGCGTTGGCTCGGACGTCGATCAGTAGATTAGTACCATACGAGCCTGCAGGCTCCCAAGTAAGGTGGCGTAAGGCCGTCAGATTGAACGGAGATTTTGTTGAAAATAGGGTTTTGTCGCCAAAAGAGTGGGGAATAATACGTTGTACTAGAATCTTGAATAAAGCAAACCTGCTTTCAGAAGAAAGGGTCTTGCATTACTTATTGACGCCAATCGTAGTATGGTGGCACTCTTGGGAAAGTCTTTCAGACTACGTAATGGTTGCGAAAACGATTGTCTGTGCCATCGCCTTTTGGCGTAATCAAAGAGGATATGATTGATGTCTCCTTCTGTAGTGTTAATGCAGTCAAATGGCTCTGAGCACTATGCGACTTAACTTCTGAGGTCATCAGTCGCCTAGAACTTAGAACTAATTAAACCTAACTAACCTAAGGACATCACACGCATCCAAGCCCGAGGCAGGATTCGAACCTGCGACCGTAGCGGTCGCTCGGCTCCAGACTGTAGCGCCTAGAACCGCACGGCCACTCCGACCGGCGTTAATGCAGTCACAGGCCAGAGTTATACTAATTCCAATGTGGTGAAGGTGCATCGGAAAACTTAACGTGACTAAATCTCAGAAGACAGACAGCGTACATCAGCCATTTGGCTAGGGGAACATCGTGAAAGCAGCATCTACGTGGAATGACAGGCTGAACACAGGCATAATATTTCCCTTGAACCAGTGCGAGATAAAACAGCCGCAGATGTAGACAAATACATAGAAGATACGAACAATAACTGCTAAAAATGTATATGAAGTGCAATGCTTTATAAAACATAACGTTGCAGAATATGAGTATTATCATAACCCGCTTTCGGTAATAACGGACGGATTTATACACTGAGGTGTCAAACGTAATAGGATAGCGATATGCACATATACAGATAGCGGTAGTATCGCGTACACAAGGTACAAAAGGACAGTGAATTGTCGGAGCTGTCATTTCTACTCAGGTGATTCACGTGTACGAGCGGTTGTAGGCGCTTCAGTCTGGAACCACGCGACCGCTACGGTCGCAGGTTCTAATCCTGCCTCGGGTATGGAAGTGTGTGACGTCCTTAGGTTAGTTAGGTTTAAGTAGTTCTAAGTTCTAGAGGACTGATGACCTCAGATGTTAAGTCCCATAGTGCTCAGAGCCATTTAAACCATTTGAACCATTCATATGTAAAGGTTTCCGACGTGATTATAGCCTCACGACGGGAGTTAACAGACTTTGAACGCTGAATGGTAGTTGGAGCTAGACCCACGGGACATTACATTTCGGGAATCATTAGGGAATTCACTATACCGTGATCTACAGTTCCAACAGTGTGCCAAGGATACCGAACCTCTCACCACGGACAACACAGTGGCCGACGGTCTTAACTTAACGACCGAGAGCAGCGGCGTTTACTTACCCGTCAGTGCTAACAGACAAGCAACGCGGCGTGAAACAACTGCAGAAATCAATGTAGGACGTACGACGAACGTATCTTTTAGGACAGTGCAGCGAAATCTGGCGTTAATGGGCCATGGCAGCAGACAACCGAAACGAATGCTTTTGCTAACAGTACGACATCGACTGCAGCACCTCTCCTGGGCTCGTGACCATATCGGTAGGATCCTAGATGACTGGAAAACCGTGGCCTGGTCAGGTGAGTCCCGATTTCAGTTGATAAGAGATGGTGGTAGGGTTCGAGTGTGGAGCAGACCCCACGAAGCCACTGACCCAAACGGTCAACAGTTTATTGTGCAAGCTGACGGTGGCACAATAACGGTATCGGCTGTGCTTACGTGGAATGGATTGGGTCCTCTAGACCAACTGCACCGATCATTGACTGGAAACGGTTATGTTCGGCTACTTATAGACCATTCATGGACTTCATGTTCCCAAACAACAATGGGATTTTCATGAATGACAATGCATGATGTCACAGGGCCACAATTATTCGCAATTGCTTTGATGAACATTCTGGACATTTCGAGGGAATGACTTGGCCACCCGGATCGCCCGAAATAAATCCCATCGAAGATTTGTGGGACATGATCGAGATGTCAGTTCGTGCACAAAATCTTGCAACGGCAACCCTTCCGCAATTACGGACTGCTATAGACGCACAATGGCACAGTATTTCTACAGGGGACTTCCGACGAATTGTGGAGTCCATGCCGCGTCCAGCTGCTGCATTACGCCGGGCAAAAGGAGACCCGGCATGATATTATGAGGTATCCCAAGACCTTCGTCATCTCAGCGTAATGAGATAATAACGACTAATTTTATACCATTTATGTCACAATATTGGCGATCGTGAGAGGCTCAGAGAGTCACGCGGAGTCGGATGCAAGTTGGTATAACTAGCTCGTCCTGCGGCCTCACATTATCTAGGTATAATCTGGAGGTCTCGAACTAATGTCGCTTCATTCATATGCAGCATTTCCTTTTAACTTTCTAGTGGGTTGCAGCAGCACTACAATTTGGTCCCATTGTAAGCGTGGACTGCCGCCCAGTGGTCTTGAGAATTGCAGCGCAACCAATTACAAGGCCAGTGGCTGTGGGCGTGATCCCGTATTAGCACACAGAGCAGGAGAAAGCGCGCTGTTTTGGTATGCGCTGGCCGCTCCAGAACGGTGTCGCTGCACGTGTTGCGTCTCTCCTGTGGAAATGCGTCAGCTGAGCACTTTTCCTGCCGTACGGACACAGTTCTCCCGTCCTGGTGATCCACTGAACGCTGTCAGACACCTCGCAAGAAATTTAATCACATACACTAAGGTGACAAAAGTCGCGGGAATGCGTTATGCGCATTTTCAGATAGCGCTAGTATCGCGCACAAAAGGTATAACAAGGCAGGAATTGGCGGAGCTGTCATTTGTACTCAGGTGATAAATGTGCAAACGTGTCTGACGTGTGCACGATGTGAATTAACGGACTATGAACGCGGAATGGTTCTTGGAACTACACGCCTAGGACATTCCATTTCGCAAGTCGTTAGGGAATTCAATACTCCGAGATCCGCAGTGTCAAGAATACCCAATTTCAGGCACTACCTCTCACGCGGACAGCACAGTGGTCGACGGCCTTCACTTAATGACCGAGAGCAGCGGCGTTTGCGTAGAGTTGTCAGTGTTAACAGAGAAACAACACTGCGTGAAATAACCGCTGAGCTGCAGTCATGGACTGTGCGGCTGGTCCCGGCGGAGGTTCGAGTCCTCCCTCGGGCATGGGTGTGTGTGTTTGTCCTTAGGATAATTTAGGTTAAATAGTGTGTAAGCTTAGGGACTGATGAACTTAGAAGTTAAGTCCCATAAGATTTCACACACATTTGAACAATAACCGCTGAAATCAATGTGGGATGTACGACAAAAGTACCCGTTAGGACAGTGCCACGATATTTGGTGTTGATGGCCTATGGCAGTAGACGACCGACGCGAGTGCTTTTGCTACCAGCAGAAAATTGCCTGCAGCACTTCTCCTTGGCTTTTGGCTGTATCGGTTGGACCGAGTGTGACGCACACCCTACGAAGCCGTGGACCCAAGTTGTCAACAAGGTACTGTACAACCTGATGGGGGCTCCATAATGGTGTGGTCCGTGTTTACATGGAATGGAACCGATGATTGACTGGAAATGGTTATGTTCACCTGAAGACCATTTGCAGCCATTCATGGACTTCATGTTCCCAAACAACGGTGGAATTTTTGAGGATGACAATGCACCATGTCATCGGGTCACAATTCTTTGCAATTGGTTTAAAGAACATTTAGACAATTCGAGCGAATAATGTAACCACTCAGATCTCCCAACGTGAATCCCATAGAACATTTGTCGAACATTAGCGATAGTTCAGTTCGTGCACAAAATGCTGCAAGGGCAACGATTTCGCAATTATGGTCGGCTATAGAGGCATCATGGCTCAGTATTTCTGCAGGGGACTTTCAACGACTTGATGAGTCCATGCCACGTCGAGTTGCTGCTCTACGCTGGGCAAAAGGAGGTCCGACACGATATTATGAGGTATCCCACACTTTTGTCACCTCAGTGTACATATGACTTTCAAACCACTCTACAGCTACGTCTGCGTCTGTAATCCACAAGCCATCTTATGGTGTGTGGCGGAGAGTACTTTTGTACCACTGCCTCTTCTTTCCTTTCGTGTTCCAATCGTGAATGGTCCGAATCAATTGTTGGTAAGCCTCCATATGAGTTGCAGTCCCTCTAACTTTACCTTCATGGTCTTTTCGTGAGATATACGTAGGACGAAGTAATATATTGGTAGACTCTTTCAGGAATTTTCGATACAGGCTGACGTTACATGACGTTTAAGAATGTATATAGATGATATCGATGCTGGTATGATATAATGGTGATGTATTAGAACAATTCTGTTAGTGACGGAGATGAAAAGATGTTTACAGGAATCTGACTATGACGAACTGCAGGAGGCATACAATATTGAATAGTGACCGGTAAAAGAAAGAAACAATAGAACACGTTGGATATGAATGGGACGAGCGTTGACTACTATAATCAGGATGTGTTAGCTGGTTGAAGTTGTGACGAGAGTGGATGCACGAGGCATAGAGGTGCATTCAAGGTGGAATACGGGCGTTATGGTGCAGCAGGTCGCCTGAATTGGAGATAAGACTAAGAATACAGGTTGCTGGGGTTGGGTTTCCCGATTTACTTACTGGATTCGAGGGGCTCTATGAAGAGATATAAGGCGTGGGAACTGGAGAACTGGTACAGGATGCGAGATGGGTAAGGCAGCTGTATGCAGAAGGCGGACGAATGCATGTTTCTCGAGAATTTCAAGAGATTTGCAGAATTTTGGAGGCATCGAGATGCAGGTAACATTTGCGTAGGTTGGACTGAACTGATGGGCGATTTATGTTGTTGTTGTGGTGTTCCTTCCGAAGACTGGTTTGATGCAGCTCTCAATACTAGTCTATCAAATGCAAGCCTCTTCATCTCTGACTGACTACCACAACTAACATCCGTTTGAACTAATTACTGTATTCAAGCCTTGGTGTCCCTCTACAATTTTTAACCCCTCACCTTCCCCCACCCCCCACCCCCGCCCACCACACACACACACACACACACACACACACACACACACACACACACACACACACACACATTTCACCGGAACTGATCATCCCCGAGATCGACTTCTACGAATCTTACGGTTCTTCTGTAAATAATTCGTGTCAATATTTTGTAACCATGACTTATTAAACCGATGGTTCAGTAATATTCATTGGCGCCTCAGGATATCTCCTATCAACCAATCCCTTCTTTTAGTCAATTTGTGCCATAAATTTCTTTTTTCCCCTATTCGTTTCAGTAACTTTTCATTGTTTTTCGATCTGCCCGTCTAATATTCAGCATTCTTCTGTAACACCACCTTTTAAAAGCTTCTGTCAGTACTAGCATTCTTCGAAATTGGAATTATTACATTCTTCCTGAAGTCTGTGGAGATTTCGTCTGTCTCATATATCTTGCACACCAGGTGGAACACTTTTGTCATAACTCGCTCCCTCAAAGATGACAATACTTATGAGGGGTTTCGTCTACTCCAGGAGCCTTGATTACACTTATGTGAAATGTTCTCGAAGTATCGTATCTCCCGCCTCATTTTCACCTTCTTCCTCTTCTCTTTCTACAATATTGTCCTCAAATTTGTTTCCCTTACAGAGGATATTTATATATTCCTTCCATTTTCCAGTCTTCCGTTCTTTGCTTAGTATTGGCTTCCCATCTGAGCTCTTGACATTCATACAGCTGCCTCTCTTTTTGTTCTAAAGCTCTCTTTAATTGATTGAATACAGGTTGTTTCTAATTAGTCTGTCATTCATTTAGTCTTTCTTTCTTTCCGGAACCTGTTTTGACTTATTGCGGGATTATTGCTGAGCCATAGTCATAACACTTTTGATGTCAGAGAGCCGCACTTGATGACGTTACTGTTAATCAGCTGCCTACCCACATAATCATGTGAATTTAATTACGGGTGTTATTTATTAAACAGGGGTAGCCATAGCTTGAGTGTGGTTGCTCACAAGATGATAAAATAAAACTACTAAATGAAACAATGGTCATTATAAACCCCTATTTATTAAAGTTTCCGGTGGACTTCAAGTTAAACCCAAGTACCAGATGGCATGAAATCGATATGTTCATTGAGTGTTAATACATGTTTACAATGGAAGTGAAGTATTAACGTCTTGGGCAAAGTCGAGTAGTGAAACGGAGATGAATACGTTAGTGTCAATCCAACATTGGGGGTGGGAGATGGGGATGAACAACTAAATTTTCGGAAATCTCACAGTGACTGTCGAATGTTAATCAGAGAGGACAGAGCCGGCCGAAGTGGCCGTGCGGTTAAAGGCGCTGCAGTCTGGAACCGCAAGACCGCTACGGTCGCAGGTTCGAATCCTGCCTCGGGCATGGATGTTTGTGATGTCCTTAGGTTAGTTAGGTTTAACTAGTTCTAAGTTCTAGGGGACTAATGACCTCAGCAGTTGAGTCCCATAGTGCTCAGAGCCATTTGAACCATTAGAGAGGACAGAAGGAACTACAGCAAGAATCTTGATTGAGCACATGTCGAGTTTAAGACTACTAATGACTGCACTTGTATTAGAAATGTAAATGCCCAAAACTCAGCTCACGTTCTGTCACATGGTTTGCGAACACTGCAGTGGCTCTCCATATTCAGCGTTACTGGTGCCTGCGAGTGGCGGCTGATGTGGCTGAAAATTCTGTCATCTTGGCTGCCCCAGAGCCCGAAATCGTAGTGCTCTCAGTTGAAGCGTGCTCTGGCGAGCCTCGGATGGAAGAAAGTTCCACAGAATGCACCCAGTAAGAAGCACAATTTTTTACTTGTACGTGATTCTGAGCACCAATGACAGTGATTCTTCCAGTGCCGACAGATCTGGTCCATTGTAATATTGCAACGGTCTCCCTTCCATGCTTAGTTTAAACATAACTAACCAGTCGTGCAAGTTTCAGAACAAGCAGTTCCTGCCTGTCCTATCTTGCGTTTTTAGTCGACTATGTCTCCTGCACGTACACACAGCAGTTCCATTCTACATTTTAACAATATTATCCAATTGAAACAGATCTTTCTATTTTTTAACAGAGTCAGCAAAGAGGCAATTAACTCTTTCAGGGGCAAAATAAAAAAATATTAATTTTAATTTTTTCCTTTTTTTATTGTATTGATTTTCATACAGTGAGACAGAAAAATGTAAAAATTAAACGAAATATACATAAATTAAACACATACAGGATGGTTTCAAATGGAACCACCACAACATTCACGGAAATAAATGCATTATTTTGGTTATTATTGTAGTACATATAGTATTAATGTAAACAGAACAGTATTCTGCATTTAATATATGCATAAAAGTTACGTAATACAGAAGAATACAGTCACAATTTGAGAACAAAGACGTTCGCTCACAGCGTACAAAAATCGCTATCCAACTCGCCTCACTACTTGCTAATATTTACAGATTTTGAAGCGGTTCCAGTGACAGCCGCTAGAGGGCAGCACTAACTAGGCTGCTGAGTGGTGTCCCAAATTTAGCCACTGCCCTTTTGCCACAAAATGAGAAAATTGTAGGTTGTTCCAAACGGAACCACTTCCCCTGAAAGGGTTAACGTGGCACCTGCCTGACGGCTGTGGGTACATGAGATGGCCTCCTATCTCTTATATTTGGGAGATTTCTATTTCTATATTGCTTCGGGTCGAGCGTTTCCCACAATGCCGACTTCCTGCTGAGGGCAGAGCACTGCAAAACTGCGTTCTTTCATTGTTTGCTCGCGACGTGTCCCTCCGGTGTCAGCCGACTGTTCATGTTAAAAAGGCGATACAATGGCTTCTCGTCATTTAGAACACACCATTGATGGTGCCCACACGCAGTACTCGTATCCTGTCCCGACTTGCTACCTGCGTTTCTCATCCTCTGGCAGCTCTCGTTCTTTCACAAGGCCTACGGCTCACCTAATGGCCGGACTCTGGCTATGTCGCCTGCGCTTGTGGCCTTTGCCCCATCTGTGCTTCATAAAGCTCCCAGCTATATCCAAACAGACTTCCAGAAGAAGAAGTTAGTACGAAGACATTAACTTTAGTCGTGCTTGTACTCTTTTTTTCTAGCTTGGTGTTAATTTAGAATGTCTGAACTCACTAGTTAATTGAAATTTAAGTATGGTACGTGACTGTTTAGCCAAAAACGGTCACGTAACATTTTTAAGACTTTTATAGTAATTATCTCTATGGAAAAGCTCAGTATTTTACTGATACGAAATGAGAATGCAATGGAGTGAAAAATTAGTGGACCTTTAAATTTGCCAAATGTCTAAATTGGTAGTGTCTTCACAATCTGTCTCCGTTCATGTTGGTTTACAAAACGCAACTGTACTTGGTATTTTGGCAATTTTGACTTTTGTTTGTGCACATAAAGTGGGGAATATGTAGAGATATAATTTATTTATATTAACCAAAGATTAAAAGTATGGGTGTGTAATAATCTCAGTGTATGCTTATAGAAAGGAACTAATGAAATAATATAAAATAAAATGATTAAAAAGTGTTACAAAATGGGCAGTTCGAAAATTTAAATTTCACTTATTATATAGGTAATATGAGTAATTTAATATGTAAGTGTGGAAATTACGTATGACTAATCTTTACCTTCGTACCACTGTGTTCTCGTTTGGTATTGCTAACACAGTGTGCATCTTCATACAGATAATCACTACGAAATGGGTTCGTAAGCCGAAACCGGCTTTGAATAGAAAGAAAGATTAAATAAATAACAGTCTAAGTAGAAAAATGTCGCATTCATTCAAGAAGTATTTGGCTGTGGTACCCTACATAAAGATGTCTCTTTAATTTTCCTATAGACGGCATCTGTCTTTCCCTTAACCACACATGATTCTACACCGTTGCATTTGTCCTGCTTAGCCGTTTTGCACTTTTGTGTCAATTTCATTTTTCAGACATCTTTATTCCCTTTCACCTTCTTCATTTGCTGCATTTTTATATTTCCTCCTGGGGGATTTACAGGTGAAGATAATGGTAGAATGATGTAGAACACCTGTTACTAATTTTCATCGGTTACGCATTGTGTGTTGAATCATGAAGAACTATGCATTCCAGGTTTTGTATCTCAGGTCAGTCCTACTTACTTTACCGTGGAAGTAAGAGGAATGGCTTGGTTGAAGATGGAGAGATGGAAATCAGAACACGGAACCGCCACAGAGTGGTAGGACGAAAGATATGGTTTGGCTTTTCTGTTGGTTTAGTTTCAAGTTGTTACACCACTCGGTCAGGAGACTATTACGTCGATGGGAGAGTGAAGAGTGTGATTGGTAGCTAAATAAGACACGTTGTCAGCATACGAGAAGAGAGAGATAAGTGTTATGAAGTCGACGAGGGTTTTTCTTTTATGTCGAGTCCCTTGTAATGTAGAAATTGGAAGTCTAGAAAGCATACACCCAACAGATCATCGATTTTGTTCATTCTTAGCAGGACTGTAGTATGTACTTAGATGTAATGAACGATGCTCTAGAAAAATGCGCTTATTAAGTGTTTTCGAAAAATCAAGGTTCAAAGTTTGCCGAGCCTGAGGAATATCATCAGTGAGCGCCAATCCGACGAGCAGCGGCGTTGTCATAAGCGGCTACACAGCAGACTAGAAGTCTTTCCGAATCCTCCACCAAACACATGTATCGCTACAACGAATCTTTTTTTTTCCGGACAGGAACAACAATGATAGTGATAAGTATTATAGTACATTCATTGTGAGATATAATAAATAATCGTAATGAAATGAACATCTATTTATCGATACATTAGTGAGAGTATCGCAAATACAATGTAGATTATTCAGAGCCGGTATAGCCTGGTATGACTTCACTGCGATACATACGTGTACGGTGTACATAATACGAGGGAACTTCAGAGGGAAAGTTACACATGATTAAAGCAGGCCAAGTAACAATACTGCACTAAACTTCACAGTGACACAGATACTGGACACCATGTTTCAGAACAGTCGCCAAGTCTCTGAACACAACGGTCGGAACATTGTGCCAATCGGTCGGTTCCTCGATAACAGAAATCCGATCCTTGGTCACGGAGCCGTCCGAGAAATGCTGTGTGAACGCCCTCGTATTTGGAAAATCTCTTTCCCGTCAAGGTATTCCTTCAGCTTACCGAAAAGGCGGAAATCGCATGGTGTAGGACGTGGACTGTATGGTGGATTTTGGACAAAATAAGTTTGGATATTGGGCAGGAAGTCGGTCGAAACGTCGCCAGTTTGACTGTTTTAGTATTTACAATGACGCCGCCCAATACCAAAAATTATTTTATCAAAAATGACAGCGGTCGTGGAAGCCTACGAACTTATATCAGTATGGTGGATACTTCGAAACCTCCCATCAAAAACGTCGCAGCAAAGCTTGTATTGCGCGCGCCGTGTAGTGGTGTTGCATTGTCGTGCAGGAGAACTATGCCTTTAGTTAATTTTCCACGACTCTTGTCCTTTATGGCGTTGTGCAGCGATGTCATTATTTCACAATAAGAACTGGCATTGATGGTTGTCCCCTTCACCATAAACTCTGCGCACACAGTTCCTTCACTGTCGAACAAAACGGTGACCATGACCTTTCCTCCTGATGACGCTACTTCGCTTTTCTTCCGCGGAGGAGGTGTGTATAGGGTGTTCAAAAAAAGAACTGTCGAATACTTTGAGAAGTGATAGGACTCATCGAAACAAGAAACATAAGTCCAATAAACATGTGTCCGGAAGTGCATACTTTCTACGATAAACATTTGTTTACAGGAGGTGTTCAACGTGGCGTCCATTCATGACAATGCACCCCCCTGCCCTCCGGCGTAAGGAATGACGCACACTTTGAAGTATAACCGATTATTGTACCTGATAACCAAAATTCCATGGGAATGAGGTCTGGGGAACGAGCAGGCCAATGCCACAGTGAAACTGTGTGCAGTTTAGACTTTCTGTCCACAAGAGTCGTTCTGTCCCACTTACTTCAGCTATGGAGTATGTTTCCATTTAGCTATGGAGTATGTTTCCAGTTATAGCACCATTTCATGTGTCTGCTGTGATGCACCTGTTATCTGTATCACAACAGAAAAGTGTCTGAAGGAAACCCAGAATTTGTACTAGTGAGGGACGACATGTGTACCTTGCTTTCTTAACCCTTAACTCGCGAGGTGACTTATATACCACAAGGTGGGGTCTCTGGGACCCCTATGTTTAAACCGAGATTTAAGGTAAAAATTATATTAAATTTTTAATTTATGCTATATAACATTTATTTTTACAATTATTTAAGTGTTGTTTAAACGCTCCTCGTTTATTTTATTGCAACAAACAAAGCCTGCAGCATTTTACTATTTATCACACAAAAGCACATAATTTTGTGTGGTTCTTTCAAATAGTACACATAAATGGACTGTTAGAGTACTGACTATTACATTCTGAAAAATTATACGATCTCTGTAACAAATAAATTTCCAAATAAATTTAAATTCCACGGTTTAAATTTGCGCACAAAAATTCTACCCGATAGGTACAAAAAGAAAGTCTGTCAAATTGGAATTCATCGCTGGGAACTATATTTTTCTTATCACCACTCAGAACACATTCGATTTTAACAGACACTTTAAGTATTTCTGAAGAAACAGACAGATCCCCCATCACAACTTTCCTGACGTTCTTCCTCTTGTTCGATAGCAGAGCTGTTGTCACTGGTTGATGTCAAATCGTCGTCTTTTTCGTTTATTTCTTCCTCCATAAACTGACTAACAATTTCATCGCCGGCCGGAGTGGCCGGGCGGTTCTAGGCGCTACAGTCTGGAACCGCGCGACCGCTACGGTCACAGGTTCGAATCCTGCCTCGGGCATGGATGCGTGTGATGTCCTTAGGTTAGTTAGGTTTAAGTAGTTCTAAGTTCTAGGGGACTGATGACCTCAGAAGTTAAGTCCCATAGTGCTCAGAGCCATTTGAACCATTTTTGAACAATTTCATCAAACTCGGGAAAGTTCAAACTGACACATTCGTGCGAATGCATTTTGAGCTAGAGGGTACCGTACTGAAGAAAACAGGTACATAGTCCACGAGGCGCGGTCTAGGAGACTCCAACACCAATCAATAACATGTGTCAACAATAAACACAGAAGACGATAACGCAACCGACAACGAAACATCGTAGACTTGACATTTTAAGGAGGGTACGGGGAGTATAGAAGTATTCCACCACAACTGGCCTTTGGGAGCGAGTTTGAAAATTTTTTCGTGGTCTGAGAGACCACACCTCGCGAGTTAACGGTTAAGTCCCTACGCAGTAATGCGAAATTGGTATGAAATGAACGTTTATTTATCGATATGTTCGTGTGTGTATCAGAAACAGAGTGTACGTTACTCATATCTGGTACAGGAATTTACTGCGATGCGTGAATGTAGGTATCAATAAATAAATATCCATCTCCTTATGGTTCCACGTTAATCTCACTAGCAATGGACAACATTAATAGTCATATGAACATTATTATTCCTTTGATAAACAGGATTCATTGGAGTGCTACAATTGTTTGGTAGAAACTCCTAGTCTACCTCCTTGGCAGGTTGCGCTAACGTCACTGCTTCACAGCTGGCGCTCTCGTATAGTATACAACAGGCTCGTAAAGCTTCGAAGCTCTATTTCTCGAAAAGTGTGCCAAATTAGAGCATTCTTCTTCTTCTTCTTCCTTAACGTTTGTCCCGCGTGCTGGCGGGGTCCGCTGTTTTGGCTAGTTGTCGCCACTTCTTGCGATCTTGTCACCTGATTAGGGTGAAGGCCTGAGATCTTGAGGTCTTCATGCAGAGTGTCAAACCATCGCTACCTTGATCGTCCCGCTTGCCGTTTCCCATTTACCTTTAGGTTGAAACTAGTCTTTGCCACTGTTGTCTCGTCTGCTCTAAGGACATGCCCGTACCAACGTAGGCGGCTTTCTCTCATTTTGTCTACTATTGGTACAACACCGTATAGCCTGCGAACTTCATTGTTTGTGACGTGGTCATACAATGTTAATCCCGATGTCCACCTAAGCATTTTAGTCTCCATAACAGCAAGTCTTTGCTCTACTTCCTTTGTTGAAGGCCAGCATTCAGCCCCATACAGTGCAACTGGACGGATTACCGATCGGTATACTTTTGATTTGAGCCTGTTTGGAATTTTCTTGTCACATAGTACTCCAGTAACGGAACACCATTTGAGCCACGCGCTGCTAAGGCGGTTGGAGATTTCTGCGTTGAGATTTCCATCGATAGCAATTGTTGAGCCCAGGTTCTATGACTCTGGCTGCCTCCATCGCCTGTATCGCTTCCCTAGTAGCTTTTCGGGTGCTTCCAGGTCACTGGGTACGTTTTCCCTGTTGGCGGAGGTCACACGTTACTCTGAACTTATGGACCGCTCCCCAAATCTTCCCGGTAGGAACGAGAATGTATCCCTATATCCCACGATTGTTTTCTCCACCTCTTGTCTCTGCTGCAGCTTCAGCCATGGGTTACCTTCAATACTCTTTCTAAGTATTCCCGCCGGATCAACCTCTGCGTTATCCACGCACACTTCTGGCTGATCGTCAGTACACATGACGCCATCTACTGACTGCCTTGTTTCTGAGTGAGACGCGATAAATTTATCTCGCCGCTTAGAAGCATGAAAACACCTGCAATCCTCCGAAAACCGTCTTACTTTTGCAAATTTTGTGACCGTGGAGCGAACAACATCGTCTTCTACTGCTAGCGAGTGGGCATCAGTACTTCTGTGGTTCACTTCATAGTCCTTCTCTGCCACTCTGCAATCGCTTTCGCATTTTACACTCCACATGAGGTTCTCTGTGGCACAGTTAATTTGGTAAAATGTAGAGAGAACGAGGAAATTTTCATAGATGGGCCACGGGAGCTAGAAGTTGACTTATTAGGGGGAACAGGGGTTCCAGATGAAGTCGTGATGAGAATTCCACGAACATAGCTGACAAAAGTGAACCTGACGCTGTGGGGGCTTCACTTTCAACCTTTTTTATTGTCTCGGCGCTCTTGTCGACATGGCATTTGACTGTGGTCTCTCTCTGTATATCATTATGTTCCGTTTTGGGCGTGTCATCTTTATTCGCATGAGCGGCTTGGGGTGTCACGAGAGCGTACTCATTAACGGCCTCTGGCCCTCTAAATCCTAATAGCACATGTGCGAGGGCCTTTAACCCACGATCAGTCGCATTATGTGCGTCAGGTTCACTTTTGTCAGCTATGTTGGTGGAATTCTCATCACGACTTCATCTGGAACCCCTGTTCCCCCTAGTAAGTCAACTTCTAGTTCCCGTGGCCCATCTATGAAAATTTCCTCGTTCTCTCTACATTTTACCAAATTAACTGTGCCCTTTGTGGCCTCTGCACCCAATGCGATCGGATCTTTGAACAAACTGACTACGGATTTACTGGTCCAATCCATGACCACCGCTCCACTCGAGAGTATGTTGTTCCCGATTATAAAATCGATCGACAACCCAGAGATGACAACTGCATTCACCTGGAAGGTATTTCTTCCGTCACTTAACGACACCAAGACATGTTTCTCTACCTTCTTTCTTTTCGCCTAAAAGCGGGAATTAGTGAGATTCCTTTTACGGGTATCTCAGCTAATTTACTACCACTTTCTGCCAGCTATGAGTAAAAAGATGATGAAAGTGCTGTCACTTCCGACCCAGAATCCAGACATGCTCTCGTCTTCATTCCATCCACAGTTATTCCAATGAGGGGACACCGACTGTCCGCTTTTTCTGGAAACTCTGTTTCATCACAGTACTGGTCAATGTCGTCTTGCGCTTGTGATTGTCAGTACCGCACATTGCGTTTGTGATGGCCCTTCTCTACCGTGGCGTCCCCTGCAATATCCCATTTTCTCTGATCTTTCATTTTCGTGACCTCACACTCCTCTGCCTGAGGTGGGGTCAGAGCTGGTGACCCTGCATTATTCTTACGGTCTCTCCCATAATGCCACACTTGCACGCAGTTCACTTGGCGTCTTTGGTTTGGCACCTCGTTCCTGCCTTGTTCTCCACGGTGTGGACCATGATGTCTATCTCGCTCTCGCCTATTCCTCTCTTCTCTCGTTCGCTCGTAATTGCGCCAGTTCTGTCTGTCATTGCGGTGCACAAACCCTTGCGGCAGGACCTTAAAATATCGAGGAACTGTTCTCCCGACCGTGCCCCGAGGAGTGTACGTTGTACATGAGCAGGAAAATGTGAGCGCATCGCGCTGCAACATTCCTCATCTGGCATTTTGTCATCCAAGTATCTCGCAAGAACGACAAAGTGAGCAGCGTCGGTTGCCATGGAGCGGCGTGACTGTGGCGCATACCGTCCCCGATATATACCCATCTTTGCACTCGCCTGTGTGGTCAGTTTCCAGTACGTTGTTAGAAACTTAGTACATAAACCCTTGCAACTACTGTTCTCGCAAATTGTAACGTCAAACCAGGCAACCTTCTCCTGATTGAGCGTCTGCCGTGCAACGAGTAAAGTGTTACATTCCGCCACTCCTTCAGCACGCAGATACGCGTCTAAATTCTTTAGGTATGCCTTCGGGTGGGTGCTGCGTGTTCGGCCGAACTTGGCATGCATCGGTAGTGCGGCTTGCAAATTCGTTGGCGTGACCTGAGGTACAAGGCCACTACCTTGTAGCATTGCAGACACTTCTTGCTCGAGGAATGACACTCATATATGCGTTCCCTTGTATGATTTACTTTCCTCATCTAAGCGCACAGATACATCTCTCATCTTCGCGTTTACCCTTGTTTCTAAGCTGCCAGCCTTCGTTTCACACTCTTTTCTCACGTCATTTAGGTTGTTCGTGACCTCCGTTCGTACCTTTTCGGTTTCGGTCTCCAGTTCGTGCCTAACTTCAGCGATCTGCCGATCAAGCTTTTGATTGCAAAGTTTTAGTCCAGTCCAGTCTTTTGAACCGTGTTTTATTCTCCTCCCTTATGGTTGTTAACTGTGATGTGTGGTTTTCTACTATCTCGAGAATCCGATCTAGTGGACTCAGACTTTGCGTATCCTCCATAAACGTGACTTGTGTTTCTTCGCAAGCCCCCGAACTTCCCTCAACTGGCTTGACTGTTTCCGTATTTATCAGTCTCCCAGACCTCAGTTGCATAGAGAAACTAAACTAAAAACTAAAAGCACTCCACAGAACGAACAGAGACAGTACAACGCTGATGAAAACGCTGGTAACAGCGAATAGAACATTGGAAATCGTAGAACAGAATATTCACAACATCAAACTACACATTCTAAAACTACATCAAAAAATTCGAGGAGGCTATGGGAACCAAAACTGACTACACAAGCTACCGCTATATCTACTTTATATGCCCATTTGCAACGCACTTAGCATACACAAATACACCATCCATGCGCCTGACATCTCACACAGTGAGGTTAACTTATGCTAATAATGGAATGGGGATTCTTTCTGAGTCGTGTCCCGAAACTTAGAAGCTCTCATACTAGCAACTGTGGTGTCACCGCCAGACACCACACTTGCTAGGTGGTAGCCTTTAAATCGGCCGCGGTCCGTTAGTATACGTCGGACCCGCGTGTCGCCACAATCAGCTATCAGCGATTGCAGACCGAGCGCCGCCACACGGCAGGTCTAGTCTAGAGAGACTCCCTAGCAGTCGCCTCAGTTGTACAGCCGACTTTGCTAGCGATGGTTCACTGGCTACATCCGCTCTCATTTGCCGAGACGACAGTTTTGCATAGCCTCCAGCTACGTCATTTGCTACGACCTAGCAAGGCGCCATATTCAGTTACTATTCTGAACACATAATATTGTGAATCATGTACCGTCAAGAGCGACGTTCATCATTAATGGATTAAAGTTAAGTATCAAACTAATTACGTCCGCTTTCTGAATTCTAATTCCTTGTCATGTTCCAGACCTCACGTCAGTATAGTTCTTCCCTCCTCACACCAGCCTGCGTGAGCTAAAACGCGTGCCTTTCGGCCTCCTCTAGTAACACGGTGTTGGCTCTTCTACCAACACAACAGCAACAACGTGAGAATGAAGTCAAACCGAAGCCCCACGTTGGGCGCCAAAATTGTAGTGAACTCGAGAAATTATTTTATGACATCAAATACCATGAAAATTAGCAATCAGATCGCCCCAAGTTGGGCGCCAAAAATGTAGTAAACTCGAAAAATTACTCTCTCTCTGCTGTCGAACATGAAATGACGAGCAGATGACTAATGAGATTGCCCCACGCAACAATTAATTGATATCAATAATTAAATGAAATCAAACAAAAAAGGTAAAAAATTAAGGGGTTCATGTATGAATGTAAAAGAGTGCTTATATGATCAAACCATAAAAGAAAAGTATTTTCGTGCTGTTTACATAAAACAAAACAAAATTACAAATCTCAGGGCCGATTTGACTGGGCGTAGACACGACTCAGTTATTAAGGGGAAGGAGGAGGGGACGAATCGTATCGCCATTATTCTTTATCGTTCGTCGTGTACTGGTGTCGGCGGCAGGCGCTGCGTCGGTGCGGCGCGTCGCGTCGGAGCTGTGCTGCGCGGATTGGCTGCCCCCATCAGCAATCGCGGCTTTGCGGCGGGGCCCAGCTACAATCTCCGCGTTGTCTACCCGTTGTCGGCTGCGTGGCCGAAGTTCTGCTCTCACGGCGTCGGAAGGCGGATGTTGGCGATGGGTGGCGGAGCACCCATGTCCTCTCGCTTCCACGATGCCTCCACGACTCCCCTCTCGCTTCTCTTCCGTCTCTCAGCTCAACTCCCCTTCGAAATGTTCCTCCTTTCGGCGTTATCATTGGAGGATGAAATTTTCAATGCAGCCCAATAACAGAGCGCCGTTTCATCGCCACGTCTCTCCTTGCGGGGTGGAAATTTCCTATCTGGCGTGGGCTGGCGTGTGCCTCGTAAATTGGCACCTTTCTCACGATTTCGAATTCTTAAGATGTTTTGCAGCATTCCGAGGCTCTTGGGGGAGCACCTGCACAACACTTCTTTATAACTGCCATCTCTGCGTGAGCCCTGGACAAACTCATGTTTGGGTTCCATCTCAAAATCTGCCGGCGTCCGTCATTTATAAGGAATGTCCTCACTGTCGAGGAAAACATCGTCTTAAGAACGCTGGCTTCTTTCACACGCCTCCCTGCGCCGAGTTCCCGCGCTTTTTGCACGTTCCTCTGTGCCCGTGGGGTGCTGGAATTGTCGGTACATCCCTGTTTCCTAAGGCAGGTAAAATGACTGTCGCAAGGCCAGAAGAACTCGTATGCTTCTGCGCGTACACTCTTGGCGTTCCGTCGTAATGGCTGCAGGTGTACATCAGCTCTCGGGACTCTTCTGGTTGTCAGACGGGCCCTTTGCATCGTGTCCCTCCTTGAGCGAGGCGAGGACGTCGGCCACGCTTCCCGCTGTGTGCTTGCAGAATGACTGCACCGAGGGGCTCGTCCCAGGGAGTCCGGCCCCTTCCTCCTACACGGCTGCTCGCGGTGACTTGGCGAAAGTGGCTGCGGTATTACAGTACTTAAAAGTCCTTGCTGCTGGGGGATATGATTGTTAAAGAGCCTTTTAAATCTGTCGAAAGGTAATATGTTTTCAACACATTGAGCCGTAATCCTACATCAGCAAGGCGGTCGTTCCAGGCTTGGACTTGAAGTTGTAGATCATTCTTATCTTCACTAGCCAGTAGCACATCATCAGCATACTGTACATACTACTACAATCGGAATCAACTCAGACCAAACCCTTCGAAGACACAAGTGTGTGCCTTTCATTTAAGGAACAGGGAAGCTAATCGTGAGCTACATATTGCATGGCCAGGCATCCAACTCCAGCATCATCACGCACCTAAATACTTGGGAGTCACTCTCGATAGAACTCTGACATTCAAAACTCACTGCAAGAACACCAAAATGAAAATCTCCGCTCGAAACAACCTAATTCACAAACTAGCGGGGACACAGTGGGGATCACATCCACAAACTATTCGCTGTTCTGCAATGGCACTGTGCTTTTCTACTGCTGAATATGCTTCCCCAGTCTGGTACAGGTCATCTCATGCCAGACAAGTAGACATTGCTCTCAACGAAACCTGCAGGTTGATCACAGGTTGCTTAAGACCTACCCCAACTGATAAGCTCTACTGCCTGGCTGGAATAGGAATGGGTACGCAGAACAGTGGCTGCCAACAAGGTGAGACTGAAAGTGGAACAGGACAGTGCCCATCCACTGCACGGACATAATCCACCACAGCAACGGCTGAGATCGCGAAAGAGCTTCCTGATAACATCCGAGAAGCTCACCATTTCACCAGAGAAGGCAAAGCTGGAGTTATGGAAGAATTGACGCCTCACCTGCAGACGTGAGAAGCTGAAGAACTACCACCTGGACACAACGAGAGCTGGCTGGTGTGGAAATCTTTAAACAGATTACGATCAGGAGTTGGACGATCCACAGACAACTTGAAGAGATGGGGCTTCATAAAATAAGATACGTCCTGTGATCGTGGACTAGAACAAACCACAAGCCATATGCTCCAGTGCCTTTTGTGCCCTACATCCTGCATTAAGATTGATCTCCTGTAAGCCACTCCAAGCGCCTTGGAGGTTGCAAAGTACTCGGCACATGTAATATAAATACAATTTGTGTATATGTATATGTACATATTTATTGATGTGTATGGCTACTGTAAATGTGTATGTTTCTGATTGGAGAATAAAAGCATACAGTAACGTCCAGGGTGAGGTTTTCTGCAGGTTTCTTGTGACGGTATCCATGACTGATAAATAGGAGTGGTGAGAGAGCAGAGCCTGATGAACTCCCACACAAATAGGGAAGTCGTGAGATAATCCGGCAGCTGACAGCTTCGGGTTCTGGTAGAGCAGACTGACCCACCTAACGAGCTCTTCAGGTACTCCATGCTCTCGCAGGGCAAGCCAAATTAACTCGTGTTGCACTCAGTCAAAGGCGTTTTCGAGGTTGAGAAAGGCAAAGTTTAGATGTTTTGACTTCTCAAATGGTTCAAATGGCTCTGAGCACTATGGGACTTAACAGCTGAGGTCATCAGTCCCCTAGACTTAGAACTATGTAAACCTAACTAACCTAAGGACATCACACACATCCATGCCCGAGGCAGGATTCGAACCTGCGACCGTAGCAGCAACTCGGTTCCGGACTGGAGCGCCTAGAACCGCTCGGCCACAGTGGCCGGCTTTGACTTCTCACGGTGCTTTCCGATAAGCAGGCGAGCTGCATGGATAGCATCTGTCGTCCCACAGCCCTTCACCAATCCACAATGATTGATGGAGACACTGATAATTTATTAATTATTAAATTATTATAAGAGCAGCATTCGTTAAATCTAATTACACTATCTGATTAAAAGTATGTGGAGACCTATTACTGGACATTAATATGGGGTGCGTCTACCATTCGCTTTCGTTTTTGTGGTTTCATCTTATGGGACCAAATTGCTGAGATCATCGGTCCCTAAGCTTACGCACTACTTATTCTAACTTAAACTAACTTACGCTAAGGACAACACACACCCCCATGCCCAAGGGAGGACTCGAACCTCCGACAGGGGGAGCCGCGTGAACGGTGACAAGACGCCTCAGACCACGTGGCTACCATGTGCGGCTTTTCCCTTCGTGGTGGCTTGAACTCAGCTGGGGGCCCTTTCAGTCAGGTATCTCAATGCCTCTGGAGGAACTGAGCTCTCTTGTCCGACCCATTCAGATCTTCTTGCTTCTCTGCTGACAACACAATATTCCCCGCCTCCTTTGATACCATTGAGTCCCCCTCACATGACATCTGCATGCATGTAATGCGACATCTGTGAGAAAAGTTGTGGGACTGACAACACTGCGAGCTATATGGCAACGCTGTTTTGTAATACTTGTGTAGACAGGTGTGTTCATCCCTTCCAGATGCTCAGTCCGAGTTTCAGCTCCGTACAGCCGTCAGGTGATTTTTAAGAGCGCCGTCAGTGAAGTAGTAATTTTGTTGTGTGTTACGGAAATGGAGTAGCAAATTTTAGAGCAACGTTATGCCATAGAGTTTTGTGATAAACTCGGGGAATCTCAGAGTGCGACGTTTGAAAAGTTGAAACAGGCCTATGGGGGACGTTCCTTATCAAGAGCACAACTAATCAGCTTTGAAAAATGGCGCCATGATGACATTTTAAATTTTCACAACACTGTAGTATGATATTCACTGCAAATGATCAATGTATCAGATGATTAGTTTTTTGTAATTAAAACATGGGGCCTGGTAGGTGGATGGGTGGAAGTAAATGCATCAGTTTGTACTGTAAAAAGTTATAACAGATTCTTAAGATATGCCATCATTGTCCAAAGCTGAAAGGTGGTATCCCGTTCTTCAGTTGACCCAATTATAGAATATGAGCCAAATTTTGTTCATGATATACTGAACATATTCTGATATACTGAACATATTATATATACTGAACAGATTAAAAAAAGAGTTAGTTACAAAAAAATTACTTTAATAATTAAATTATGAAATGGAACTTAAATTTTCACAAAACTCTAGGAATCTATGCAATCTGAAACTCACATACCTATGATATTTTTTAAATATTCAAGCAAGCATGTTTGTTTTCTATTTCTCCTAGACTCTATGGCAATCATTTCTTGTCCCAGATGAGCAAGTTGAACTACTGTTCTGTCCTCAAGTCTATGGGCCATCATATATCTCCTGAAAGTTTCAAAGGCTTTAGCTGCCTTAGTATATGAGAGCACAGGGTCATCTTCCTTGTCACTGTCACTTTCACTACCACTATTATTCTCCAAGCTTCTCTCTCCAGTCACCTCTTCAATACTTTGTACTCCTGTGGTTGCCACATTGTCATTCACAGCCACAAACTCCTCAAAAGTGACAGAATCACTGCCTATTAATTCCTGAAACTCTTGAAAATCACTTGCAAAATCTTCCACAGGAAGAAAAGTAAATGTATTATCCGGCATTAAATTGAAAACATGCTGGTTTCGTCTGCGTTATAAATGTCACGCAGTTTGTAGCCATGTATCAGATTAGGGAGAGTCTGCATCCACTGAGTTACAGTTGGTTCATCCACACTTTTACTTTCTCCACATTCCGCTTTGTATACAACACCATGACGCTGTCGAAATTTCTCAATCCATCCACTGGACGCCTTAAAACTTTCCATTACTAACTGCAGTGATATTTGACGCGCCTTCTCCTTCAAAATACACTCCTGGAAATGGAAAAAAGAACACATTGACACCGGTGTGTCAGATCCACCATACTTGCTCCGGACACTGCGAGAGGGCTGTACAAGCAATGATCACACGCACGGCACAGCGGACACACCAGGAACCGCGGTGTTGGCCGTCGAAGGGCGCTAGCTGCGCAGCATTTGTGCACCGCCGCCGTCAGTGTCAGCCAGTTTGCCGTGGCATACGGAGCTCCATCGCAGTCTTTAACACTGGTAGCATGCCGCGACAGCGTGGACGTGAACCGTATGTGCAGTTGACGGACTTTGAGCGAGGGCGTATAGTGGGCATGCGAGAGGCCGGGTGGACGTACCGCCGAATTGCTCAACACGTGGGGCGTGAGGTCTCCACAGTACATCGATGTTGTCGCCAGTGGTCGGCGGAAGGTGCACGTGCCCGTCGACCTGGGACCGGACCGCAGCGACGCACGGATGCACGCCAAGACCGTAGGATCCTACGCAGTGCCGTAGGGGACCGCACCGCCACTTCCCAGCAAATTAGGGACACTGTTGCTCCTGGGGTATCGGCGAGGACCATTCGCAACCGTCTCCATGAAGCTGGGCTACGGTCCCGCACACCGTTAGGCCGTCTTCCGCTCACGCCCCAACATCGTGCAGCCCGCCTCCAGTGGTGTCGCGACAGGCGTGAATGGAGGGACGAATGGAGACGTGTCGTCTTCAGCAATGAGAGTCGCTTCTGCCTTGGTGCCAATGATGGTCGTATGCGTGTTTGGCGCCGTGCAGGTGAGCGCCACAATCAGGACTGCATACGACCGAGGCACACAGGGCCAACACCCGGCATCATGGTGTGGGGAGCGATCTCCTACACTGGCCGTACACCACTGGTGATCGTCGAGGGGACACTGAATAGTGCACGGTACATCCAAACCGTCATCGAACCCATCGTTCTACCATTCCTAGACCGGCAAGGGAACTTGCTGTTCCAACAGGACAATGCACGTCCGCATGTATCCCGTGCCACCCAACGTGCTCTAGAAGGTGTAAGTCAACTACCCTGGCCAGCAAGATCTCCGGATCTGTCCCCCATTGAGCATGTTTGGGACTGGATGAAGCGTCGTCTCACGCGGTCTGCACGTCCAGCACGAACGCTGGTCCAACTGAGGCGTCAGGTGGAAATGGCATGGCAAGCCGTTCCACAGGACTACATCCAGCATCTCTACGATCGTCTCCATGGGAGAATAGCAGCCTGCATTGCTGCGAAAGGTGGATATACACTGTACTAGTGCCGACATTGTGCATGCTCTGTTGCCTGTGTCTATGGCCTGTGGTTCTGTCAGTGTGATCATGTGATGTATCTGACCCCAGGAATGTGTCAATAAAGTTTCCCCTTCCTGGGACAATGAATTCACGGTGTTCTTATTTCAATTTCCAGGAGTGTAGTTCCGTTTGTAGGAATGTTTGCAGCACGTGCTTGCTGAAACCAAGTTTCTCCATTTCGTCATAAACCGATGGTTTCAAACGCACACGTTTCGAATTTCCACAATTCTCAAACCCTTCCATTATCGACGATCTGTTTTTCATAATAGTGTTGAGTGTTGAGGGGGCCAGTTCAAATTGCTTTGCTAGCTCCACGCGACTCACACCAGGAGATGCCGCCACTTTTTTAATAACAGAAACCTTCTCCTCTAGAGAAATGTTCTTCCGCTTTTCACTCATGTCCACTGATGAAAGCTTAAAAAAAAAAAGAAAAAAGAAAAAAAAACGTTATATCGAAGACGCACTCTCACTAGACACACTATCACTAGACACACGAACTGTTTGCTGCTCAGCTCACACAACACGCTACGAATACGAAGCATCGACTGAAATGGCCACAAGTAGAATGTGCGTTAAATGTCACGTGACCGGGTTCTGCCGCTGACATATGAAACACGCTGAGCGCGGACTTTCCGAGCCGGTGCAAACTGTGAATCCACAGAACGGATAACGATGCATCTACATCCAGTCACTTAAACGTTATAAAGAGGTAAATAATTGACCAGGGTCCCAAAAATATGAGCGTTACACGGAGGAAACTGTAATATAGAGGAAACGCAGTAAAGAGGAAAATTTAACATCGTTTATATGGGTTTTTAGTCGGGACCGATAAAAACGGACGTAACACAGAGGAAAACATTATATGGAGGAACGCTATAAAGAGGTTTCGCCGTAGTTCAATAGAGAGTATTTTGAAGAGGATAAGGTTGTTTTGTAAGCAATTTGAAAATGTATAGCTTCTAAAAATAATTCCGGTTTTTCTTATACCCCCTCGTGTGTAAGTTGTAGAGTGCTCGGCTTGAGCGGTTCGCTTTGCCCACAGCCGGGGCACCGTGTGCCGCGCTTCTCGAGCATCAACTGGGGCGTGTGCGTGCCGCGCTCGTGCGGCGCCGAGGACGTGCAGCTGTCGCTGGAGGACGCGCTCGACTCGCACACGGCTCGCACCGGCGTCAGCACGCGCGTGCGCGTCAACCCGCAGATGTGCTACGTGCAGCAGTCCTGGCTCCCGCCCGCCTCCTTCCTCATCGTGGGGTGAGTACCCAGCAGACTCTTCTCTCTAAACTACCGGGTGATCAAAAAGTCAGTATAAATTTGAAAACTGAATAAATCACGGAATAATGTAGATAGAGAGGTACAAATAGACACACATGCTTGGAATGACACGGGGTTTTATTAGAACCAAAAAAAAAAAAAAAAAAAAAAATACAAAAGTTCAAAAATGTCCGACAGATGGCGCTTCATCTGATCAGAATAGCAATAATTAGCATAACAAAGTAAGACAAAGCAAAGATGATGTTCTCGCAGGAAATGCTCAATATGTCCACCATCATTCCTCAACAATAGCTGTAGTCGAGGAATAATGTTGCGAACAGCACTGTAAAGCATGTCCGGAGTTATGGTGAGGCATTGACGTCGGATGTTGTCTTTCAGCATCCCTAGAGATGTCGGTCGATCACGATACACTTGCGACTTCAGGTAACCCCAAAGCCAATAATCGCACGGACTGAGGTCTGGGGACCTGGGAGGCCAAGCATGACGAAAGTGGCGGTTGAGCACACGGTCATCACCAAACGACGCGCGCAAGAGATCTTTCACGCGTCTAGCAATATGGGGTGGAGCGCCATCCTGCATATACATCGTACGTTCCACCAGGTGTTTACCAGCCAGGCTGCGGATGATGCGAATCTGTAACATATCGGCGTACCTCTCACCCGTCACGGTAGCAGTTACAAAACCAGAATCACGCATTTCCTCGAAGAAAAAAGGCCATATAACGGTAGATGTGGTAAATCCAACCCGTACCTTGAGTTTCTCGTCGTGCAATGGAGTTTCCACGACAGTTCTATGATTTTCGGTAGCCCAAATTCTGCAGTTGTGGGCGTTGACAGACCCTCGGAGCGTGAAAGGAGTTTCGTCGGTCCACAACACGTTACTCAACCAGTCGTCATCTTCCGCCATCTTTTGAAACGCCCACACCGCAAATGCCCTCCGTGTCACTAAATCGCCAGGTAACAGTTCACGATGCCGATGGATTTTGTACTGATAGCATCGGAGGATACGCCAAAGTGTAGTGTATGGAATGCCGGTGCGACGTGCAACTGCTCGAGCGCTGACTTCCCCGTGCATGGACGAACCCGCTACAGTCTCCATTTCTTCCTGAACTGTCTCAGCAGCATTACGCCTTGTGCTCGGTCGGCCACTACGGGGTCTATCGTCTAAACAACCCGTGACTTCGAACTTCGAAATCATTCTCGCCACAGCAGCATTTGTCAACGGACCTTAACCCGTTCGAATCCCCGTCCTATAGCGATAGGATCGTAACGCTGAACTAGCACATTCCCCATTCTGATAATTCAGCGCCTTTTCAGGTAACGTCAACATGCTGCGACTGCTGGCGCATCTGATTCTCTCTCTCATTACAGCTCCATTTAAACACGATTGTCATGCGCAGTCACTGTCGTTTCACTGTCCAGCGACATCTGTCGGACATTTTGTGAACTTTGTTTTGGTTCTAATAAAACCCCATGTCATTCCAAGCATGTGTGTCAATTTTTACCTCTCTATCTACATTATTCCCTGGTTTATTAAGTTTTCAAATTTATATGGCTCTGAGCACTATGGGACTCAACTTCTGGGGTCATCAGTCCCCTAGAACTTAGAACTACTTAAACCTAACTAACCTAAGGACATCACACACATCCATGCCCGAGACAGGATTCGAACCTGCGGTCGGAGCGGTCGCGCGGTTCCAGACTGTAGCGCCTAGAACCGCTCCGCTACCCCGGCCGGCTCAAATTTATACTGACATTTTGATCACTCGGTACAACTGTAAAAGTAACGACTACGTTTTATAACCTGTGCACTGGTTAAGGCACCTCTACGTACCGCAGTCACTATAGAACAACAGTTTCCCAACTGTTCAAATGTGTGTGAATTCATAAGGGACCAAACTGCTGAGGTCATCGGTGCCCAACAGTTTCCTAGACTACTGTAATGACCGCGTAGTCTAGTGGCAGACGGTCAGCCGGAAAGTAATTGAAAGAATTACCAAAAGTTGTCCTCGAGTATCGATCTGCGGCCATCTTCTGGGATAACAATCGAGCCCATCCTAAACTTCTAGATGGGGATGACAGCTCAGGCGGAATTGTCGCCTACGCAGACGACCTATTAGTTGTAGTCACTGCAAACAACAGAGCCCTGCTACAAGAGAAAGCCAGTGCAATACTACAAACAATTACGCAGTGGTATCACAACAACAAACTCAAGATAGCCGAAAAATGGTTCAAATGGCTTTGAGCACTATGGGACTTAACATCTGAGGTCATCAGTCCCCTAGAATTTAGAACTACTTAAACCTAACTAACCTAAGGACATCAAACACATCCATGCCTGAGGCAGGATTCGAACCTGCGACCGTAGCGGTCGCGCGGTTCCAGACTGAAGCGCCTAGAACCGCTAGGCCACAACGGCCGGCTAGCCGAAAACAAAAAAAAAACATAACACAATATTGAAACTATCACTCCAAAGGAATCCTTCGGTTAAAACAGGGGACACAAACATCAAACGAGCACATTTTACATGCTATCTTGGGGTATATAAAGATGTCAAATTGAATTTTCACGAAGACATAACGCTAACGACAGACAAAGCAGAAAAATACTACATAAACTGACGAGGCTAAATTCAAAACAGTACATACTACCTCTAACCGTCATGCGGACGACCACTATGCGCTCTTTGAATCAGCACTCAGCTTCGCAGCTAGCACGTTGGCACACGAACTGAACCTGGTCACTAACAATGCATCAGTAAAACGAGGGGACAGAAGTGTCCTACTTAGGCTATCAGGAGCCTTCGTCACCACCTCAGTGGACTCACAGTGTGTGGTGCTCGGAATATGCCAGATAGGTATCATTCTCTCCAATTGTCGGTATTGGTTGTATGCCAGATATTTTGATACTCAACATACTAGTTATTGGGGATCCCTAACTGCTTGCAAAGTACTTTCCTGTATATAAATATATTCATTTAAATGACGAAAGAACTATCGACGGTAGTTAGCAAGTAGCCTGATTTTTTACTAACATCGAACGTCGATATTTTGTCTTTAACATCGATGTTAAAATGTTTCCAAGACTTCAATATTGGCACTGAAACATCGATGTTGAAACTCCCAAAACTGATATTTTGTAAATACCGATGTTCTCTAACATCCCTACTCTACTATCATCAGTCACTTGCATTCAGCAGCTATACCTGCAATTATGACGTTGACGACGGCAAGGTACCAATGTTATTGGAGGTAGAGAACACTTGCTAATTTAGACACTGCACCCACCGATCATAATCCTTCAACCAGCAAGGCCAAAAGTGTTTACTTTTTAGCTCCTGTTGTGGCTCGTTTGCTTTCGCATCAAAAGTTGCAATGTAGTTCTTCATAGTTATTGTTTTTCACTCATACCAGTGGCCTGCAACACCGTTCCTTCACAAATGATGCTGCATGGAATATAACCTTTTGACGTCGGTACTGACAATTTTCTGAAGGCACATTCACGCGAGAAACTTTCTTGTCACAAGCACTACTCGTGGTGAGTGTGTCTTCTGCAGCGCCCCTGATGTATTATTCTTGTAGTGAGACTAAATTTCATGAGTGTAGGTTTGTAATTTACCAGTAACCGCCAGAACTGCGTCAATTTTAAACATTTTTGGCTAAAATTTTTTTTGTGAATATATAAATTCCGTGATAACCAACAACTCCACTGTTTTTTTAACCCAAAAATTCAAAAGTATGAAACTTTTTCTCTAATTAGATTTATCCACTGAATTCAGAATGCCACGAAAAATTATAAAACAAATTTTCAGCCACCTGCAATTTTTTTACGACTGGGTTGAAATTTCACCACTACCTTCCCTTAATCACTTGCCCTTTGGAATTGCGTCTTTGTCAGGAATTTATCGACGATGTCTCGAGCAGTTGATTCAGCACATTCTCTGTTGCAGAAACAACTTCGATGACAACTTGGTCGTGGGCTCCATGCGAGAGGAGCATTTACGAAATCTGCAAACTGGAAAACAGTTTTTTCGTCAAAGATGCATTTCTTGGGACATGTGCTAAGCAAAGGTGGTCTTGCTCCTACAAATGAGTGCATCAGAGCCATCGTCCACATGTCGGCCCCCAAAAACCTGAAGGAGCTCCAGTCGTTTTTGGACAAACTTTCTTATTACGCTAGGTTCATGCTCCAGGCCCGCACATCTGCCCTCCTCTTTACTGACTTCACGAAAAATGCATCAAATTTGTGTGGTCTGTACATTGTTAACAGGCTTTGCAGTCCGTCAAGCAGTGTTTGTGCTTTTCTCCCTGTTCGACTTCCTTCACATTGGGTAAACCATTATCCCTGGCCACCGATGCACTCCAGTATTGCATTATTACAGTTCTGTCACATCAGAACCTGGATATCACTGAGCAGCCCACGCCTTACACTTCAAAGTGGCTTTATGCAGCGCAATCTACTCGTAGTCAGAAAAGGAGGCATATATATATATATATATATATATATATATATATATATATATATATATATATACAGGGTGAGTCACCAAACATTACAGCTGGATATATTTCGTAAACCACATCAAATACTGACGAATCGATTCCACAGACCGAACGTGAGTAGAGGGGCTAGTGTAATTGGTTAATACAAACCATAAAAAAATGCACGGAAGTATGTTTTTTAACACAAACCTACGTTTTTTTTAAATAGAACCCCGTTAGTTTTGTTAGCACATCTGAACATATAAACAAATACGTAATCAGTGCCGTTTGTTGTATTGTAAAATGTTAATTACATCCGGAGATATTGTATCCTAAAGTTGACGCTTGAGTACCACTCCTCCGCTGTTCGATCGTGTGTATCGGAGAGCACCGAATTACGTAGGGATCCAAAGGGAACGGTGATGGACCTTAGGTACAGAAGAGACTGGAACAGCACATTACGTCCACATGCTAACACCTTTTTATTAGTCTTTTTCACTGACGCATATGTACATTACGATGAGGAGTGGAATAGAGTGTGTCCCAACATGTCAGCCTAATAGATGTTCAATGTGGTGGCCATCATTTGCTGCACACAATTGCAATCTCTGGCGTAATGAATGTCGTACACGCCGCAGTACATCGGGTGTAATGTCGCCGCAGGCTGCCACAATACGTGTTTCATATCCTCTGGGGTTGTAGGCACATCACGGTACACATTCTCCTTTAACGTACCCCACAGAAAGAAGTCCAGAGGTGTAAGATCAGGAGAACGGGCTGGCCAATTTATGCGTCCTCCGCGTCCTATGAAACGCCCGTCGAACATCCTGTCAGCCTTCTGTTAATTGCGGAATGTGCAGTGCACCATCATGCTGATACCACATCCGTCGACGCGTTTCCAGTGGGTCATTTCCTAGCAACGTTGACAGATCATTCTGTAGAAACGCGATGTATGTTGCAGCTGTTTGGGCCCCTGCAATGAAGTGAGGACCAATGAGGTGGTCGCCAATGATTCCGCATCATACATTTACAGTCCACGGTCGCTGTCGCTCTACCTGTCTGAGCCAGCGAGGATTGTCCACGGACCAGTAATGCATGTTCCGTAGATTCACTGCCCCGTGGTTTGTGAAACCCGCTTCATCGGTAAACAGGTAGAACTGCAACGCATTCTCTGTTAATGCCCATTGACAGAATTGCACTCGATGATTAAAGTCATCACCATGTAATTGCTGATGTAGCGACACATGAAACGGGTGAAAGCGGTGACGATGCAGTATGCGCATGACACTACTTTGACTCAGTCCACCGGCTCTCGCAATGTCCCGTGTACTCATGTGTGGGTTTATGGCAACAGCAGCTAACACACCAACTGCACCCGCTTCTCCTGTGACGGGCCTGTTACGGACCCGTTTGCGTGCTGCGACCATATCTGTTGCATACAGTTGGCGGTAGATGTTTTGCAATGTGCGGCACGTTGGATGCTCTCTGTCCGGGTACCGTTCTGCATACACCCTGCAGGCTTCAGCTGCATTTCGTCGACACTCGCCATAGATGAGTATCATCTCCGCCTTTTCAGAGTTCTAATACACCATGGTCACAGTTCCTACAACACTACACTATCACAGACGTCTGGTAACACGGTGTACTACAGTTGGTCTGCGTGCGGAGACTAATGCAGAATAACAATAGCAGCAAGCGCTACATGCGGACACTGCGACAGCTAGACCAAACCACAACAGTGCACTACAGCCACACGCGTAAACACGGTCGTTATCGTAACCATGTCCCTGCAGATGCTACTCGCCAACCGTGGCCCGTGTTTGTTACAACACGCAACTGAACGTCGGAGGTTTCAAGCGTCAACTTTAGGTTACAACATCTCCGGATGTAATTAACATTTTACAATGCAACAAACGGCACTGATTACGTATTTGTTTATATGTTCAGATGTGCTAACAAAACTAACGTGGTTCCATTTAAAAAAACGTAGGTTTGTGTTAAAAAATATACTTCCGTGCATTTTTGTATGGTTTGTATTAACCAATTACACTAGCCCCTCTCCTCACGTTCGGTCTGTGGAATCGGTTCGTCAGTATTTGATGTGGTTTGCGAAATATATCCAGCGGTAACGTTAGGTGACTCACCTCCTTTTCTGACTACGAGTAGTTACATTGCGCTGCATAAAGCCACTTATATATCCCTCCTTTTCTGACTACGAGTAGTTACATTGCGCTGCATAAAGCCATATATATACCCTTATGGAAAAAGTTCAAGGCAATCGTAAAATGCGTTTTAGACAGGTACGTGCCGAGTAAAACTGTGAGGGACGGGAAAAACCCACCGTGGTTCAACAACAAAGTTAGGAAACTACTGCGAAAGCAAAGGGAGCTTCACTGCAAGTTTAAACGCAGCCAAAACCTCTCAGACAAACAGAAGCTAAACGATGTCAAGTTAGCGTAAGGAGGGCTATGCGTGAAGCGTTCATTGAATTCGAAAGTAAAATTCTATGCACCGACTTGACAGAAAATCCTAGGAAGTTCTGGTCTTACGTTAAATCAGTAAGTGGATCGAAACAGCATATCCAGACACTCCGGGATGATGATGGCATTGAAACAGAGAATGACACGCGTAAAGCTGAAATACTAAGCACATTTTCCAAAGCTGTTTCACAGAGGAAGATCGCACCGCAGTTCCTTCTCTAAATCATCACACGAACGAAAAAATGGCTGACTTCGAAGTAAGTGTCCAAGGAATAGAAAAGCAACTGAAATCACTCAACAGAGGAAAGGCCACTGGACCTGACGGGATACCAATTCGATTCTACGCAGATTACCCGAATGAACTTGCCCCCCCCCCCCCCCCCCCACTACACTTCTAACAGCCGTGTACCGCAAGTCTCTAGAGGAACGGAAGGTTCCAAATGATTGGAAAAGAGCACAGGTAGTCCGGTTTTCAAGAAGGGTCGTCGAGCAGATGCAAAACTATAGGCCTATATTTCTGACATCGATCTGTTGTAGAATTTTAGAACATGTTTTCTGCTCACGTGGCTGCTATGGGTGGCCGCCTTGGGGCCATTTTCTTTTCTTCATACTCTTTACATTCCAACAAGATGATGGGATATTCCACTAGGATAATGCACCTGTTCGCGTATCATGTCGTTTCTGGAAACCCAGACTCTACTCTGTAGGAATCAACATGGATTCCGGAAACAGCGATTGTATGAGACCCAACTCGCTTTATTTGTTCACGAGACCCAGAAAATATTAGATACAGGTTCCCAGGTAGATGCCATTTTCCTTGACTTAGGTACAATTCACAAGGAAAAACTGAGAAACATTTTTTTCAAAGATACAAAATAGGTTATCAGATTGTAGGAGTAAGCCTACTTCATAAAGAAGCAATTTTTAGCTCATCAATTAAACTTTAATAAAACAATTGACACATCTGCCAACAATAAAACAAAGAAATCTGTTTTACAAGTTAAATGATAATATACTACATAAGTAGCTGTAATCGATTAATTTATAACACTGTATAGCAACAGACCTGTGCAAAGTGTTACAATATATGAGACATTGTGTGTTGAATAATTTTACTCATGGAATGCAATGTGGGCTGTATTCCTACTTGCTTTTTTAATGTGCTAATTGTTTGCTTATAGAATTCATTTTGGTCTCCTCTCATCCTCACATCAGGTGATTGTCTGTCATATTGAGGCCTGAGTGAACTGCCCTTCCTTTTTATCTTTCCCTAACTGTCCATCTTACCTTCCCAAGCAAGAAACTAATAGTTCCCAAGGCTAGGATAATGTAATTTTCTTTTATGTGCACATTGGCAGTACTAAATCTTTTGCTTCCTGAAGATAAATACAGCCCACCAATTACTTCTTAAAATATAACAGTTTCCTTTTCAAATGTCATAATTCTTATAAGACATTTGACATTTGAAAAGGAAACTCACGACAGCTGTATGTCAGAAATGATAATATATGTCTTGGTGATGATGCCTGGTATGAGTTATTTCACACTGATGATTAGGTTTCGTTAAGGTATGATCACATCTGGTCTTGAATCATACTTGTCCACAAGGCACTGTGCAGGCTAGTAATGGATCACTTAACTTCGTATGTACATCAGTTTAAGGTGGCTGCTATTGGTGGCTGCTTTGGGGCTATTTTCTTTTCTTCATACTCTTTACATTCCAACAAGATGATGGGATATTCCACTAGGATACTGCACCTGCTCATCAGGAAGGGCATATGTAAACATAATACAATGAGTCTTTTGCAGAATATTGATATTGGTACTATATATATTTTCAAAAAGTGCTTGTTTAGTTTGATATCCAACTGTCCAGTTTAACTGATAATTAAAGGCGTTGTCATATTCTGTATTTAGATATAATGAAGAGATGTACGATAAATGTTCAACTTAATTGCTCTGGAAAACATATGAGGATAAGCATTTATAATTTTTACCATTTTTCTGTTTCAGGTCACTGTTTGTTGTAATAATTGGTATTGCTGTAACTGCCACACTCTATGATAAAACTGACAAGAAGGAAGATAAATTTCATAGTAAGTATCAGACACACTGTATGAGCAAAAACTTGAAGCACCCAGAGGACACTGTCTAATGTCAATGAAAGATCATATATGTACACACCATTGGCCGGAACATAAATGGTTAGGGTTTCAGTTCTCTGTGACAGGAAAAATGGTGACTGCAGTGCACTAGTGTTGTCTGTGTTTAATGTTGTTACCACACCTGGTATGCAGTTTGAGCAGTGTAAGATTCTGAATGATCACTGTGAAGGACATGATGATGCCACGTACTCATATGAGACAGCGTTATTAGCAACTGACAGAATTTGAAAGTGAGCTCATTGTGATACTCCATTTGGCTGCCTCGTCAAATCGTGCAATATTCAGATCCGTCAGGCATTTGGATGTGACAGTGGCCAATGTCGGACTGCATGGGAATGTAAAGGATAGGCATTTCTGTCATTAAGGTTACAGTTGACTGTATCTGACCACCACAAGTTAGGACCATCATACTGTGCACCAAGCCCATTGCAACCCCTCCAGATCTGCATCTGCCATCTGACTACAAGTAAAGGACTGCCCCCAACATTCTGGGTCATCCTACATCAATGGTCAGAGACTAGCAGTAGGCAAACCAGGGAATTACAATCCCATGCATAAGCTGTTGTTAACACAACAACACAAATGGCTGCATTTGGAGAGGTGCCTGACCAGGAAGCACAGACTGCTGGTGAATGGTGTCACATTGTGTTCAACAATGAGTTGTGGTTCTGCACTATCTCAGATGATCACCGTTAGTGAGAGTGGTGGCGATCTGGGGAGAGGTCCCATTCTTCCAATGTAATGAGGAGCACAGTGGTGTTACTACTGGCATCATGACGTGGAGAGCCATCAGGCATGACTCCAGGTCAGGGCTGGTAGCTTTTGAGGGAACTCAGATGGCACACTTGTATCCTCATGTGTTACCTCTCATATGACAGTATAGTGGTGTCATTTTTCAACAGGACAGGGCTTGTCCACACATGGCAAGTGTCTATGTGAACTGTCTGCATTATTCTGAGGTACTCATGTGGCCAGGAAGGTCCTCAGATCTGTCCCCAGTGGATCATGTGTGGGACGAGCTTGGATGTCAACTCTGTGCCAGTGACACTATCCAGGACATTAAGGGCCAGTTACAAAAGTAATTGGCTAGCTTGCCCCAGGAGAGGATACAATGGCTTCATGACACCATTTACAACTGAATCAGGACATGCATCCAAGCCAGAGGGAATGCAACATCACGCTGATGAGTGGGGTGATACTGCCTGTAAATTTGACTTGATATTGTAATCACTGAAATAACATCATACACCCTTTGAATTGGTGAAGTTTCTTTAGTTTCCCCCTTCATTTTATTTTCTTCACACACACACACACACACACACACACACACACACACACACACACACACACACACACACAAAGACATAAACCACCACCACCATACATACATCACTTCCATGTCCACATTCCAACACCCATGTCAACAGCATCAATCACAACTTTCTTATTAGAGCTCATTAAATGTTCTTCAGTATTTGTATACCTTCAAACAATTTAATTTCACAAACTATATGAAAGTAAGCATATCTTGACCATAATTTCTTCATTATATATAAGTTTCTGCTATTTCCTTAAGTTTATGAAGAGAAAGGAGCCACACAAGACCAAATCTGAAAAATAGTGGATGAACTAACAGTTTATAGTGTAGTTTGATCATTTTTATCAGTTGTATGAGCAAGTGTGGCATCCTGCTGCAAAAAAATATTAATCTGTATCACATGGGCCTCTTCTGCATTGTTGTTGTTGTTGTTGTGGTCTTCAGTCCTGAGGCTGGTTTGATGCAGCTCTCCATGCTACTCTATCCTGTGCAAGCTTCTTCATCTCCCAGTACCTACTGCAACCTACATCCTTCTGAATCTGTTTAGTGTATTCATCTCTTGGTCTCCCTCTATGATTTTTACCCTCCACACTGCCCTCCAATACTAAATTGGTGATCCCTTAATGCCTTAGAACATGTCTTACCAACCGATCCCTTCTTCTAGTCAAGTTGTGCCACAAACTTCTCTTCTCCCCAATCCTGTTCAATACCTCCTCATTAGTTATATGATCTACCCATCTAATCTTCAGCATTCTTCTGTAGCACCACATTTCGAAAGCTTCTATTCTCTTCTTGTCCAAACTAGTTATCATCCATGTTTCACTTCCATACATGGCTACGCTCCATACAAATACTTTCAGAAACGACTTCCTGACACTTAAATCTATACTTGATGTTAACAAATTTCTCTTCTTCAGAAACGCTTTCCTTGCCATTGCCAGTCTACATTTTATATCCTCTCTACTTCGACCATCATGAGTTATTTTGCTCCCCAAATAGCGAAACTCCTTTACTACTTTAAGTGTCTCATTTCCTAATCTAATTCCCTCAGCATCACCCGACTTAATTCAACTACATTCCATTATCCTCGTTTTGCTTTTGTTGATTTTCATCTTATACCCTCCTTTCAAGACACTATCCATTCCGTTCAACTGCTCTTCCAAGTCCTTTGCTGTCTCTGACAGAATTACAATGTCATCGGCAAACCTCAAAGTTTTTATTTCTTCTCCATGGATTTTAATACCTACTCCAAATTTTTCTTTTGTTTCCTTTACTGCTTGCTCAATATACAGATTTAATAATATCGGGGATAGGCTACAGCCCTGTCTCACTCCCTTCCCAACCACTGCTTCCCTTTCATGCCCCTCGACTCTTATAACTGCCATCTGGTTTCTGAACAAATTGTACATAGCCTTTTGCTCCCTGTATTTTACCCCTGCCACCTTCAGAATTTGAAAGAGAGTATTCCAGTCAACATTGTCAAAAGCTTTCTCTAAGGCTACAAATGCTAGAAACGTAGGTTTGCCTTTCCTTAATCTAGCTTCTAATATAAGTCATAGGGTCAGTATTGCCTCACGTGTTCCAATATTTCTACGGAATCCAAACTGATCTTCCCCCAGGTCGGCTTCTACCAGTTTTTCCATTCGTCTGTAAAGAATTTGCGTTAGTATTTTGCATCTATGACTTATTAAACTGATTGTTCGGTAATTTTCACATCTGTCAACACCTGCTTTCTTTGGGATTGGAATTATTATATTCTTCTTGAAGTCTGAGGGTATTTCGCCTGTCTCATGCATCTTTCTCACCAGATGGTAGAGTTTTGTAAGGGCTGGCTCTCCCAAGGCCCTCATTAGTTCTAATGGAATGTTGTCTACTCCCGGGGCCTTGTTTCGACTCAGGTCTTTCAGTGCTCTGTCAAACTCTTCACGCAGTATCTTATCTCCCATTTCATCTTCATCTACATCCTCTTCCATTTCCATAATATTGTCCTGAAGTACATCACCCTTGTATAGGCCCTCTATATGCTCCTTCCACCTTTCTGCTTTCCCTTCTTTGCTTAGAACTGGGTTTCCATCTGAGCTCTTGATATTCATACAAGTGGTTCTCTTTTCTCCAAAGGTCTCTTTAATTTTCCTGTAGGCAGTATCTATCTTACCCTAGTTAGATAAGCCTCTACATCCTTACATTTGTCCTCTAACCATCCCTGCTTAGCCATTTTGCACTTCCTGTCGATCTCACTTTTGAGACGTTTGTATTCCTTTTTGCCTGCTTCATTTACTGTACTTTTATATTTTCTCCTTTCATCAATTAAATTCAATATTTATTCAGTTACCAAAGGATTTCTACTAGCCCTCATCTTTTTACCTACTAGATCCTCTGCTGCCTTCACTACTTCATCTCTCAAATGGCTCTGAGCACTATGGGACTCAACTTCTAAGGTCATTAGTCCCCTAGAACTTAGAACTAGTTAAACCTAACTAACCTAAGGACATTAAACACATCCATGCCCAAGGCAGGATTCGAACCTGCGACCGTAGCGGCCTCGCGGTTCCAGACTGCAGCGCCTAGAACCGCACAGCCACTTCGGCCGGCTCATCTCTCAAAGCTACCCATTCTTCTTCTACTGTATTTCTTTCCCCCATTCCTGTCAATTGTTCCCCTATGGTCTCCCTGAAACTCTGTACAACCTCTGGTTTAGTCAGTTTATCCAGGTCCCATCTCCTTAAATTCCCACCTTTTTGCAGTTTCTTCAGTTTCAATCTACAGTTCATAACCAATAGATTGTGGTCAGAGTCCACGTCTGCCCCTGGAAATGTCTTACAATTTAAAACCTGGTTCCTAAATCTCTGTCTTACTATTATATAATCTGTCTGAAACCTGTCAGTATCTCCAGGCTTCTTCCATGTATACAACCTTCTTTTATGATTCTTGAACCAAGTGTTAGCTATGATTAAGTTGTGCTCTGTGCAAAATTCTACCAGGCGGCTTCCTCTTTCATTTCTTAGCCCCAATCCATATTCACCTACTATGTTTCCTTCTCTCCCTTTTACTACTACCGAATTCCAGTTATCCATGACTATTAAATTTTCGCCTCCCTTCATTACCTGAATAATTTCTTTTATCTCATCATACATTTCTCCAATTTCTTCGTCATCTGCAGAGCTAGTTGGCATATAAACCTGTACTAATGTAGTAGGCATGGGCTTCGTGTCTACCTTGGCCACAATAATGCGTTCACTATGCTGTTTGTAATAGCTTACCCGCACTCCTATTTTTTTATTCATTATTAAGCCGACTCCTGCATTGCCCCTATTTGATTTTGTATTTATAACCCTGTATTTGCCTGACCAAAAGTCTTGTTCCTCCTGCCACCGAACTTCACTAATTCCTACTATATCTAACTTTAACCTATCCATTTCCCTTTTTAAATTTTCTAACCTACCTGCTCGATTAAGGGATCTGACATTCCACGCTCCGATCCTTAGAACACCATTTTTCTTTCTCCTGATAACGACATCCTCCTGAGTAGTCCCCACCCGGAGATCCGAATGGGGGACTATTTTACCTCAGGAATATTTTACCCAAGAGATCGCCATCATCAGTTAACCATACAGTAAAGCTGCATGCCCTTAGGAAAAATTACGGCTGTAGTTTCCCCTTGCTTTCAGCCGTTTCTTCTGCATTAGTTCTTTGTTAAATTTATCTCATAAAAGGCATAATGTGGATATGTACTCATTTTTCCCTGTTGAAGATATTTTAGTGCGTATATGAACAAAACAAAACTGAAGTCAGAGGAAAATGAAATGTTTGGTTCAAGTGTGATCTCATGTTAGAGAAAAGACTTATCAAAATAGTTAGTTGGTTTATTTGAGAAAGGGGACCAAACAGTGAGGTCATCGGTCCCATCGGATTAGGGAAGAATGGGGAGGGAAGTCGACCATGCCCTTTCAAAGGCAACCTAAATCAGGACGGCTGGATGCAGGTTTGAACCATCGTCCTCCTGAATGCGAGTCCAGTGTACTAACCACTATGCTGCCTGGCTTGGTCTTATCGAAATGACCATTATAAAATATCTTCCTTCAATTAACACTATTCAAATAAGTAATGACAACCCTGTTTTGCATGTTTGTTTCATGAATTGTTCATTCTTTCACAGATCATGTTCCATGGATCTCAACATGAAACATAAAATTATGGAATGTGAAGTAGTCTGTGACTGCCTTAGTACCAAGACACCTCTATTATAAAGTGCCAAAAAAGAACAAGAATTCAGCAATCAGTCACAAATAAAATCTTCATTTTATTGCAGATCTAGATTTCAGCTTTTGAACATCTATCTTCAGGGTATTCAAACTGAGTCATATAGACTCATCAAGTTTGTGACAACAAATGTTACTACATGACTTTAACACATACATAGCCAGAGAATCAGACTATGTACATGTTTAAAGTCATAAGGTAACATGAAACTTCCTGGCAGATTAAAACTTTGTGCCGGACCGAGACTCGAACTCGGGACCTATGCCCTTTGCAGGCAAATGCTCTACCAACAGAGCTATCCAAGCATGACTCAAGCCCTGTCCTCACAGCTTTAATTCTGCCAGTACCTCGTCTTCTAACTTCCAAACTTCACAGAAGCTCTCGTGCATACCTTGCAGAACTAGCACTCCTGGAAGATAGGATATTGCAGAGACATGGCTTAGCCACAGCCTAGGGGATGTTTCCAGAATGAAATTTTCACTCTGCAGCAGAGTGTGCGCTGATATGAAACTTTCTGGCAAATTAAAACTGTGTGCCGGACCGAGACTTGAACTTGGGATCTTTGCCTTTCTCAGGCAAGTGCTCTACTTCCAGGAGTGTTAGTTCTGCAAGGTATGCAGGAGAGCTTCTGCGAAGTTTGGAAGGTAGGCGATGAGGTGCTGGCAGAATTAAAGCTGTGAGGAAGAGGCATGAGTCGTGCTTGGGTAGCTCAGTTGGTAGAGCACTTGCCCACGAAAGGTAAAGGTCCCAAGTTCAAGTCTCGGTCCAGCACACATTTTTAATCTGTCAGGAAGTTTCATATCAGCGCACACTCCGCTGCAGAGTGAAAATTTCATTCTGACATATGGTAACATGCTCACAACTTACTGTCTACTTGAATGAATAGTCACCACCAAACTGCGGCCACGAATATAGCTGACGACCCAGTTGCAGAACACTTTGCTGGCCCCAATCTCTGCAGTTTTCCACACCTGTCTCCACCCTGCCCAAGGATCCTAATTTCACCATCCTGCATCCACACCTTACTCACCATGGTCTCCCCTCCCTCTATTCTGTCCCATCTCCCCTACCAATTCACACAATCATCATCATTGTGCTCATCATGAACTCACTAAAGCTGGTGGCTGTGAGTCACACTCTTAATCTCTCCTCCAGTGTTGTGTATTCAGCCAGCATACTGAGCAGATGTTGCGGGGGCACTCTAGCTAAAAAGGATCCAAGTATTTGTCTGAAAGCTAGCAACATTTTCAGTCTTGCCTGTGCACCTGTGGTTTCAGTGCCTCCTTTCCTAAATTAATGGTGTGGCAAATTGTGTATTCAATGTTTGATAGAATGCGTATTTTAATGTGAATAATATTTCCTAGAATATAGCACCAACAAGATGTTTTTATCCTCAAACTTGAGTTATCCAGATAACTTGTAGAAGGTGTCTCTCATAAAAGTGTCTTTAATTTCAGGAGATTCTCAGATTCATAAGCTTACTGAAACTGACTTCCATTGGCAGCCTGAAATTTCATTAAAAACTAAGTACTCTGGTATATGATGCATTATGTCCATATATTGACACTGTGAAATATTATACTTGCTTTTGCTCAAAAGTTGCTTTCTTGATTATTGCTCAGAATAACACAAACTTTGAATGGAATATTATCAAAAAAGGGGGAAACATTATGGAAACAAAATAAAAATTAACAAATTTTTCCCACTAGATGGCACTCTAAGTGTCATAACATAAATGAGTTTGGCTACAAATGACAAATGAATTGCAATGTGATGGCTATGATGTGAGTTGCACATTAAACCAACCATACTATGCAATGTACATGACTGCCAAGTTCAGCAGTTATCAGTTGTAGCATTTTTAGTTAGGTAACGTGGCTAATTTTGTATGGGACCAATGCAGGATATTTTGTAGAATTTTATGCACCATGCCCACAGTCATGTCTACAGGTCAGGCAATTCCCTGCCCACTGCATGTCTGCAGACCACTGCTCGACCCCTCCTGCAGTGCTGTGGCCACATCTTTTACTGACATCAGCTCAATTGTTTTCCTCCCTCTGTCACCACTTCAAAAGAACTTGTCTTTTCAAATTTTGTAATCATTCTCTTCAGACCCTTGGCAGACATCAAACCAATGTCTTTTTCATACCCTTGAATGTCCAGAACTTCTGCAGAGCTACAGGTGCACAGTCATCGTTTTCGTAAAAGAGGTCTACCTGCAGCATGCACAATCCTGCATTAAGTCAGTCATGCCGAGTGTGTCAGACGCAAACTGAGGAACAGCCATGTACTCTGCATCTTTTATTTTGCATATTCTGCCATATACAGTGCCATCTAGAGGTAAATTTTTCATTAAATTTTTTTTGCCATAATGTGTCACCCTTCTTTGATAATATTCCATTAGAATTTGTCATCATTTTGAGAAGTGGTTCTTTTTTAAAGAGTTTTAAACTGAAACTTCAATTAAAATCACTCTGTATATACATCAGTGACTTTTGCTTCATGTTCCAGTTGTTTTAGAGTAATAAGAAAATTATACAATGTCCATGAATTCTGTAGAAACAAAGAACATGCATTAGAGCTCATTCATCTGTACTGACCTGTTAGTACAATATTCTGCTACATTTCAGACATTGTACAAGCAGAAGCTCATTTACACTAATCATGTCTATTATTTTTCAGACTCACATATTACATGTACTTAAATGCAGCATTTCTTTGTGTGCTATGTTACAGGGTAAGTCTTTACACTGGGTAACATTTTGTCCATTATTATTTTCAGGTCAGAAAATGGAACTTTTAGAATGCTTTTCTCTGAAGAAAAATGTAAGGAAACTGATAAGCATGGAAAGATCTGCAGATGATATTGAAAGTGTCCATGGAATTCGAGCAATTAATGCTTATATGCTGCTGCTTTCACACAAATCAATGGCATTATTCTTCAATCCTTACATGAACCGCACCGACATGGCAGAGGTATTATTTCTCATGATTGTGAAGTGAATGTGGTTGAATCACACTCAACACAATAATGGTAGAAGTAGTTCAGGAATGTCAGTATTTGTGAAATGACATAAAAATTATTTTCCTAAACACTTAAATGGTAACACAGTTGCAAGAATTTGTCATACAGGAAGAATTAAGATTTTCAGGGATGGCTCAAGTACTATCTCAAGAAATGATCTCATTGCACATGACACTTCCCCTAAGTAACATGTCATTAATAGGTTTATGGATACCATGCAGAGGAAGGTGTGTGAAGGGAAAGAGGGTGTATCAGTGCACAACACATTCTCTCTATCAAAAAGCTGAAAGTGCATTCTGAACTGATAGTTAACACAAGTTAAAATTACATGCATCTCCTACTGCAAAGACTGCAGCTTCATGAACCAGTCTCTGCAGGTACAGAATGTGATTTTCTCCACCTCCAGCACATAATGAATAATCACTCAACTTCGGGAGTTGACAGTGAGTTAAGAAAAGTATCACAATATGCATTTGGTGTGTATACCTGCATCTCATTCATCATGTTGGTCATGCAACACAGCAACCACTGATGGCAAAGGTGTAGCCACCCCAGATCATGTACCATATTGGATGGAATGTCGCTGTCAACTGTGCTCTGAAATAACACTTGGGTGTTTGATGACTAGCAGAGAAGGCAGAGATGGGCCAACAACATGCAGCATTATTCACAAGAGTGCTCAGGCCTCCTGGTTTTGACTGAAATAGAATGTCTGAAACAGAGTCTTCAACAATTCTGTGACAACTGAGGTTGCAACTTTTCCAGACTTGTGTTACTCCAAATGACTGAAATGTGTACCAGACAGGAGAGGTAACCACTACTGCAGTTGACTATACAGCAGGCAAAAAACCTGTTCAGGGCCTTGAAATATGAATATTTGTGTCATACTTAAGTAAGTGTTTTTGTAGACAAAAATATTCAAGTGTTAACAATCCACTTTCACACCCATAAAGCAGCAGCTATTACCAATTTTTTTCAATGGTTGGTTAAAATCCAAAGTCAGAAGTAGAGTAATCTCTAGTAGTATCAGTAGTAGTAATAGTTGTCATTGTTTTATTCAACTGTAGATCATGGTTTACAAATATACTGGACATTTCTTGGTATTTACATTTTAAGAACAGCAAAAAATATGTAATTCATATATACAGTAACATACAGGGTGTTTCAAAAATGACTGGTATATTTGAAACGGCAATAAAAACTAAACAAGCAGCGATAGAAATACACCGTTTGTTGCAATATGCTTCGGACAACAGTACATTTTCAGGCAGACAAACTTTCGAAATTACAGTAGTTACAATTTTCAACAACAGATGGCGCTGCAAGTGATGTGAAAGATATAGAAGACAACGCAGTCTGTGGGTGCACCATTCTGTACGTCGTCTTTCTGCTGTAAGTGTGTGCTGTTCACAACGTGCAAGTGTGCTGTAGACAACATGGTTTATTCCTTAGAACAGAGGATTTTTCTGGTGTTGGAATTCCACCGCCTAGAACGCAGTGTTGTTGCAACAAGACGAAGTTTTCAACGGAGGTTTAATGTAACCAAAGGACCTAAAAGCGATACAATAAAGGATCTGTTTGAAAAATTTCAACGGACTGGGAACGTGACGGATGAACATGCTGGAAAGGTAGGGCGACCGCGTCCGGCAACCACAGAGGGCAACGCGCAGCTAGTGCAGCAGGTGATCCAACAGCGGCCTCGGGTTTCTGTTCGCCGTGTTGCAGCTGCGGTCCAAATGATGCCAACGTCCACGTATTGTCTCATGCGCCAGAGTTTACACCTCTATCCATACAAAATTCAAACGCGGCAACCTCTCAGCGCCGCTACCATTGCTGCACGAGAGACATTCGCTAACGATATAGTGCACAGGATTGATGACGGCGATATGCATGTGGGCAGCATTTGGTTTACTGATGAAGCTTATTTTTACCTGGACAGCTTCGTCAGTAAACAGAATTGGCGCATATGGGGAACCGAAAAGCCCCATGTTGCAGTCCCATCGTCCCTGCATCCTCAAAAAGTACTGGTCTGGGCCGCCATTTCTTCCAAAGGAATCATTGGCCCATTTTTCAGATCCGAAACGATTACTGCATCACGCTATCTGGACATTCTTCGTGAATTTGTGGCGGTACAAACTGCCTTAGACGACACTGCGAACACCTCGTGGTTTATGCAAGATGGTGCCCGGCCACATCGCACGGCCGACGTCTTTAATTTCCTGAATGAATATTTCGATGATCGTGTGATTGATTTGGGCTATCCGAAACATACAGGAGGCGGCGTGGATTGGCCTCCCTATTCGCCAGACATGAACCCCTGTGACTTCTTTCTGTGGGGACACTTGAAAGACCAGGTGTACCGCCAGAATCCAGAAACAATTGAACAGCGGAAGCAGTACATCTCATCTGCATGTGAAGCCATTCCGCCAGACACGTTGTCAAAGGTTTCGGGTAATTTCATTCAGAGACTACGCCATATTATTGCTACGCATGGTGGATATGTGGAAAATATCGTACTATAGAGTTTCCCAGACCGCAGCGCCATCTGTTGTTGAAAATTGTACCTACTGTAATTTCGAAAGTTTGTCTGCCTGAAAATGTACTGTTGTCCCAAGCATATTGCAACAAACGGTGTATTTCTATCGCTGCTCGTTTAGTTTTTATTGCCGTTTCAAATATACCGGTCATTTTTGAAACACCCTGTACATACTTACAGGAAACTACAAAAACAGTAAGTCAGGATGCACAGATGAAGACAGGAACCTCTGTCATTCTGAACATAAGGCTAGTCCATTTGAAACAGTGTTTCTTCATTTGATTTATGCCTAGTGCACAGTACTGTTGTACAAAGAAGTTATTTGATAATACAGAAGGCTAGTGCTACACTGTTCATTCATTTCTCACAATATGACAAATCTAATGATGTATTGAAAATAAATAGTAATTAACTCTTGAGTGGGTGTGACTGTCACTGAAGAATATAAACTGAGTCCACTGAGGTGAAAATGAAGTCTACATATACAATCATTTGGACAAGAGAACTACCAGACAGCAGGAAGAAACCAGGTAGCTATATGTTTCTAGCATCTATAAGACTCATCAATAGAAGTAAGTGAAAACTTTCCACGGGAAACCTCAGTGCAGTGACACTTATATACTTAAGTAGTACCCTTACACTTGTAAGAGATTTTTGTCTACTCAGTAATAGATAGGAGAAATTATAATTTTATGCTTAGGCTTCCTATCAGCAGGTAATTATTTAGTTATTGTTTTTACTGTCCATATCTGGATTGTATGGTCAGAATTACTCAGGATATGCTTGTCTGGAATTTAAATTTCTGATTCAGTGTTTTGCAGTCCATGTGGAGGCTCCTTCAGTGTAACACATCGTGCTTACTAGTGTCAAATGCATACTTTTCTAGTAAGCTGGATAAGGAGGCAGTCATTTAATTTCTCAAGCAGAAGCTAGAAGCTTTCTTCATTCTGTCAATTAACATAAAGAACTAAGACTTAGATGAATAGTTGAACAAGTGCTGTCTAAATTAAATATCTAGTAAAATTGTTCAAAATTGCAGAACAAATATGCTATGAAACTTCTAAAAAACTAAAACTTTTTCTGCTGATTAAGGGTCTGAAGAGACAGAACAGCTAAGATCACCAGTTTCTTATTCACCTCCCCCATTCCCCCCCTTTCCCCCTTCCCACCTTCCTCCCCCCCCCCCCCCCCTTCCCACCACCCAACTCTCCCAGGATAGAATTTGTGTACCCCATCTATATACGTTAAGAGTTAATCGTTTGTGCAAGTATGCAAACATATTCTAAATGTCTGTGTAGCATGTACCTGAAGCAGGACATGGGTAGCAGCCTGGTATTCACCTAATGGGATGTAAGAAACCACCTAGAAACCACATTCAGGTTGGATGGCTCACCAGCTCTCATCATTAATCCATGAAGCATATTTGATCCAGGTCACACTCATCTCCTCAAGTCCTGGAATTGGCATATTAATGCACTCGGCTAACTGGATAGATACAATTTTTGCCATGTAGGTGCCATGCAAAGTGTAGAACCAAATATATGAATATTTTAATGGAATTATGGTTTGCTAACGGAAGCATAGGGAAAAATTTTTACACATTTACTGCTCTGTAGCTTGCACAGAATTCAGAAACCTACATTTTATATGACTAAAAATTGATATCAACTACTTAGCACTTATCTTCAAAGTTCTGTTACGCCATACCAGTAACAGGCCACATGCCCATTCTCAGCAGCATATTGTAACTATTGATATGTGATATAAACTTTCCTTAAGACATGTACTACAAATGACTGTATATAAGTATGTGACAGTACATGCATCATGTTGTTAAAACCAAACAATGAGCAACTACACAGATGTCCACCAAATAGAAGAGGATTATTCTGTGGAAATTCAGACTATTAAACAAACTGCAGTTTCTACAGATCACAATAAAAATATGAGATTTACATTGTTAAATTTTGGGGGTGAAGTATTATTTGGATAATTACTCAGTAAATTAAGATGCTGAAAAAATGATGCAGGAAATCACAATGATATCTTTTAGTATTTAAGAATCCAAGCTACACATCCCTAAGTGCAGTTAATAAAAACACACATCAAACATATTAAACAATGGAATAATTGACATAATTCAATACATCTGTATAAAAAAAACTGATCATGTAGCCACTTGTTCATAATACACCAAGCTGACAAACATAAAAGTTTAATTCCATTAGTCACTCACTGTATACATTTATTGACTTCTACAAATTAACAACAGTATGCATCACCTGCTATTTGGACATTCAGATGTTCCTATTGTTTAACATGGCCTAACAGAATTTATCTGAAAACAGAAAAAAAAATCATGTACTGCTGCAAATTCCTTTTGATCTCATGAAAAACTGCAATGAAAAATGAAATGAAATGAAAATCACTTTCTACTACTAAACTACATCTTGAGATCTATGCAAGGACTATTTGGAAAATTCAGTGAAAGAACAATATGCAATTATGATTATGCTCTAAGAGGCATCTCAAAAATTTAGGGAGACTTCATCAAAACATACTGAAAGGAGGGAATGAATGAATGAATAATGGAATGTTACAACTTAACTCCATGTCACTGTCAAAGTCATTAGAGTACTAATGTAGGCATACTAGGAACCCATCATGGCACGTTCAAGTAACTGTACTAGCATTACCCTAAGTATTATACATAAACCATGAAATACTGAACTTGAGATACCTGGACAGAGATTTTTAAATTTATCCATTCTGCATTTGAGTCTAGTGTCTTAATAATGAGTCCAATTCGTTTAGTTCCATAAGCTAGAAGAAAACAGGACAGTATTCACTATCTCAGTTACCACAGATCATGTCATAATCAGTAATGACATAATGAGAACCAGTTCCCACTCATAGTTACACTGTAACTGCACAAATTAGTATTCATAAAGGAAGGAAGGGAGGAAGGAAGGAAGGAAGGAAGGAAGGAAGGAAGGAAGCTAGAGTTTTACATGTTAAAATTACACTGATCAGCAAGAACATTATGACCACTGACCTGCTATTGATATAAACCCATCCAGGTGACAGCAGCATAACCTGGTGAGGAATGACTGCAAGTCACACACATGCATGTAGTATCAGTGTGCCTGCTGGCCATGTGTAGAAAGGGGACGGTGCACAATCTATCTGAATTTGATCATAGTAGACTGTCTTGCCACGAGGATTTTGGAAACTGCATGACTTGTTGGGTATTTGAGGAGTGCTGTGGTGAGTGTCTACAAGACTTGGCAAAACCAAGATGAAAACATGTCCAGATGTCACTCATTACAAATGATGGACATTGTAGGCTGGGCAGACTGGTATAAGAGGACAGGAAGTGAACTATGGCGGAACTTACATCAGACTTTAATGCCGGACAGAGTACAAGTGGGTCTAAACACACAGTGTAATGAATATTCCTAATGATGGATTTCTGCAGCCAATGACCCATGCATATCCCAATGTTAGCACCATGAAATTGGAACCTATGACTAAAATGGGCATGTGACCATTGGCACTGGATGTTGGTGCTGTGGCAGAGCATTGCATGAGTGGCACAGCATTGCACGGTCTGATGAATCCCGATACCTTCTTCATCATGCCGCTGGAGGGTGTGAATCTGTCATCTTCCAGGGGAGCAGCTTCTTGACAGCTGTACTGCAGGATGGAGACAAGCTGACAGCAGCTCCATTACGCTCTGGAGAACACTGACGTGGGCACCCTTGGGTTCAGTGGAACTCGTGCAAAGCACCATGATGGCCAGAGAGTATCGAACACTGGTTGCAGACCACGTACACCCCTTCATGATGATCATGTTTCCTAACTGCAGTGGAATTTTTCAATAAGTTAATGCTCCATGTCACAAGGTCAGGAGTGTGATGGAGTGGATCGAAGAACATAGTGACAAGTTCCAGTTGATGTGCTGTCTGCCCAGTTTGCCAGATCTGAACCTGATTGAACACATCTGGGATGTGATTGAATGTGGCATCAGAGCTCATCACCTCCTCTCTGGAATTTATGGGAATTAGGTGATTTGTGTGTGTAGATTTGGCACCAACTCCCTCCAGCGACCTGCCGAGGCCTCATTTCTTCCATGCCATGATGTGTCACTTCTGTTATCTGTGCCAAAGGTGGACATACTGGCTATTAGGTAGGTGATCATAATGTCCTGACTGATTAGTGTATAATTCAGCCCCTCAGCATAGATGTCAGCAACACCAACACTGATGAGACTGGGAGGCAAAGGAGAAAAAGTAGGATGTAACAATGCTTCAGTAGGAGTGTTTTTTCCTTACAATTCAAAACCTCTCACAAGAACTGGGCAGTCTGCATAGGATTGGAAAATACGCTATTTAATCACGCCAATTGATAATATATACCATTATTGAAAAGCAGATTATGACTACGTGAAATGATGTAGAATCATTAAATGCATATATCTTCCCTCAGTCCCTCTCTTCTAAGACTTATTTCTGAACATACTTAAACATTTATTTCATGCTAACAATACATTTTATAAATTAGACATATCTCCAATGATATTGTTATTTATTAGGTTTGTTTTCATGCAGCAAGTGGGAGAGATATGGACAACTTTAGCTCGTGGAGCCAGCTTATACACTGAGCCTTTTGTAATGTTGAGTGGACTTCTTACATCCTACTCATTTACAAAGGAATTTAACAGAAACAAAAAACTTGATCTTCAGAAAGAATATGCATCAAGATTGTTCAGGTTTGTCTTTTAATTTAATATTCTAGTGTGCAATAGGATATCTTATTTCACCAAAATGGTAAAACTGTATAATACTTGTATTTATAAAGATACACAAAATTCTTTCACACATAATTTAACTGTATGATTTAAGGGATGAGGATGTTACTAATTTCTCTATTCAACATTGTGCAGTGTATATTCCTCGAGCTGTAGGATTAATAAACAGCTTGAAAGTTGCAACCATTTGATAGACTGCAAGCAGTTGTTTGATACTCTCCAGGTTGTCAATAAAACATTTCTCTCATTGATAATGAAAAAGCACTCAAAAGAGGAAACACGGTAAAAATATTCCAAGGCTTTTAGTAAACTTTTAGTAAAAACATTTCAAAGTATATACGGTACATTAGTAGGTATATCAGAATTTCATATGGCAGCACAAAAGCTGAGATATATAAATGTGTCCACTGTCATCCACTCTTTTTCATATATATGTATTTCCAATGTTATTGATGAATTACATACAACAATACATGTTTGTTTCTGTGGTGGTGGTCATCTTCAGTCCAAAAACTGATTTGATGCAGATTTCCATACTAGTATTTCTTGTGTAAATTTTCTCACATCTATATAACTATTGCAATCTACTTCTGCTTGTACCTGTTTAAGGTTGTTGATAAACACGATATACTGTTTGAAACAAAACATTTATTTAAAACTGCTAAAAGTATGAAAATATTGGAAGTGCACTTCAAGCATCCAAACTACAACAATGCACCACTGGACCAACCAAAGAGATTCTGTAATGACAAGTGACAACCTTCAAAGACTATTAATTATTAAACAACAGTGAAAACCAATACTTTCATACTGTCTTACAATGTTTTATACATATATGAAGCAGATACTATACCAGTAAATTCTTTCATCATTTGTAACTTTGCAAATGGTAATCCTTTGGCAGAATGTCTGCTGCCTGTCTGCTGATTGGTGGGTAATTTACTCTAATCTTCTTCTAAAATAATTTGGTGACTGTAATGACATCTTTCCTATGTGATTTGTTCACTCATAAATCTTTATCCATTAATAAATTTGATAGCACTTTCAGTATTTATTTGCAAAATAGGAACTGAGGACTCATCAACAGCTGCAATTACTTTATGAAGTCTGTCTAATGAGATAAGTGATATGCAAACTTTACTTGCAGCTAAATATTCTGCCTCCATTAAAGAAAGAGCAATACACTGCTGTAATTTGCTTTTACACACAGCTGGACTTCCATAGAATTTGAGTAGAATGCCAGTTGTTTATCATCTTGTGGTTCTGTCTCCACCATGATGACCACCACTATAAGCTTCAGTATTATAGTTCTAATTCTTCTCAAATTTAATGCCACCCATAATTGTTGATTTAAAGTACTTGAGTATTCATTTGAGCAATGCAAAATGCACCTGTATTCTTGATGCAACATTAACAGCATATGATAAATCTGGTCTTGTACCTTGTGTTAAATACATCAGACATCCAAGCATTTCTTCCATAGAGTTCAGTAGTATTAAAAGGCAGTGACTCACCTGGTACCCATCCACATTCTGTTGCTAAATATAATGGCTTTGCGTCCATCGTACCATATTCCTTTCAAATTCTGTTCACTTATCAGGACTGATTTATTTCATTACAGTTGTCAGATTTATTAATTTGTAAGTAACTTTTTCTAAAGTGATCTGAAAACATTTGCCCAACTGCTCAATAAATTTAGTTGTTATATCAATAGTGCCCATACAGGCCTGGATGTAGAGGGGAGTGGATGAGGGTGGGAGGGGGGGGGCAAACTGGGGTATCTGCCATGGGTGGCAATTTCAGGGGACACCAAATTCATATTCTTGAAGAAAAAAACCTTGTTTCACAAAGCACCTATCATTCAGTGCATCTTGCTCTATCAATTATTCATATGATTTCGACATGCATCCCAGTTGGTTTTTGAACATTTTTGAACACATTCTACATTGATTTCTGAACGAATCATAAATTGATTTTTGGATGCGTGCATTGTGTATGTGATGTCTCTGCCTGGGAATCCCCATAGTCTCTAGAAATAAAAAAACTTTCCCGTCAACAAAAGTGGACCGGTTTAAATGAGCTAAGCCAAATAAACCTGAACGGGTGAATGCCAATTGCTGTTTGCTTATGTGGTTGATCGGGTGAGTGAATGATTAGCCTTGTTATAATTATTAGCAGAATTCATAGATTCAAATTACAAGAGTGGAAACAAATGACTAACAGGAATAATGTGTAAGAAAGAGTACATATTATCTTCTTGGTGTATCCAAGAAAACAAAATTTTGACAGAAAATTTTTGCCAGATTGCTACAGTCTCCGGATCTATTCTAGGAACAGTGCGGAAAATGCATCATATGAACAAATAACGCTAAGTGGAGAATAAACATAAGATAACTGAACCTGTGATCCTGGCAGGGTTAGTGAAGTTAACTGGAGAATAAGTTTTGACAATGGCAGGAATAGTTACAGAATTAGTGATGACAAGATTGTTTGTTAGAATGAGGGAGAAGAAATGGGGACATGACACAAATTATATTGAAGAATATTATGATTCCAAATTTACATAAAAATTTGGTACTACTACTTTTCGATCTCATCCTTGAGAAACTTGAGCTTATGAATAAATGTGAAACTATTTCCTAACATAAAACTTCTTGTTTGTAGTAGGCCCAATAGGCATTTGATATTGGTATTTTATGAATTATGTTCTCTTGTGTTATTTACATAAATGAGATACATAAAAATGAACATTTGTGCCAAAATGTCTCACTTATTCGACACGTGTTACAATTGCTGCAATATTAGAAAGGTCTATTTCATTTTATCTAGTAGATAGTGACAAAATATACATAATCAAATCGAGAAACCGCACCAGTCTTAGGTACTATTAGTATTGTCAGCTTTTTGATATTTCATGCAGAATAATATTTGATGAACATTAAGGTAATGGGTTGTTTCACAGAAAGGAAAGCACTGTGTAAAGCTGTAGCAAGATCAGAGAGAGAAAAATGCTGGGGCCTAAGGATTGAAGAAATGTGTACTGTCTTGCTTGTCTATTATCTTTACTGGTTTTATGTATCCTATATTTAATTTTGTCACACAAAACAGAAAGTTATTTGCTAATAGGCAACAAAGAGTGCAAATCTTCTGAAGAGTTCTTATTCTTCTGGCCACAAATAATCCCACCAAGTATTAATTGTGAGGGGTACCCTGGCAGACTGGGACCAGGAGAGACACCACAGGACATTTTAATTTCGACTGTCCTGAATATAGGTCTGATAGCTTCCATTACAAAATATACATGTTTGAACTACACAGAGTGAAATACAGTGACATGAGATAGAAGAATGCAGTGTGAAGAGGTGTAGCACTGCATTTTGACACACTTAAGATTGAATAACATGCCTTACATTTCCTTGAATGTTTCATATATCAAACTCTTCAGAAATATATGTGCTACAAAATGAACATATTTTTGAAAAATCTTTATTTTTTATTTTTGGCATCATCTCTCAAATGCTCTAGTTGGGGCAGGGGGAAGGGGGGGGGCACTATCAAGTTTTTGCCCCAGTTCAGAAAAATGTCATAGATCCAGGGCTGAGCCCATAGCCAATCCAATGTCAACATAAAACATTTCCACCATAGAACATACATAGACCTGAACAGTTTTCTGTAAACTACAGTCACTAAGAAATTTAACAGGACATTCATACCAACAATTTAACGGTTGCTTTAAGCCATACAACCTCTTCAGCAATTTATATACATACCCTGTATCATCATCAAAGTCCTCTGCTGGACACATGTAAATATCCTCCTTTCATCATATCAAATTATATTTTATACATACCATGTTGAATTGAAACACTCAGCATTGCTCACATAGTCTCTATTCTTGCTTCAGGGCCAAATGTGTGAACATAATCTTTTTGCCAGCAATTGAGCATTATATTGAAATGCTTCAGTATTTGAATTTAATTTTGTAGAAAATAGCCATTGATTTTCAATGATCTTTTTTGTTTTAGTTTTTTAAATTAGTGCTATTTTTTATTTTTCTTCAGAAAATTTATTTCTTCCTCCATTGCTTTCTTCCATTCTTCAGAATTTTCTGACTGTACTACTATTTTATAATTCTTTGTTGTCTCCCAGAGAAGCACCATTCTTGGTTGATGGGCTGAATCTTCACAGTAGCATGATGATTTCTTCAAATTTCACTGTTCATGCACATTTTGGCTCCATTTATCTTCATTTCATCTTCCCAAGTTGCTTCCTCACTGTCATACAAATGGTCACTAACCCATTCATTACTTAAAACTACATCTTGGTTCATAGAATCCCATTGACTGTCCTCTTCAAAATCGACACTTTCATGTTTAGTTTCTGAAATATCTTTTCTTCTGTACCTCACATATCAACAACCCTCTTAGTCCATTGAGTAAGTGGTTTCTGTAATTGTGTGCAGTTGAATTTTACCTCTCTTCATACATACACATTTTTTTTTCAAAAAAATAAACACTATACCCCCAGTCATCATAGTCAGTCACATTTACTTTTGAAGATTTAGCATCAGACTTCTTCCCTTTCTGTATGGAATCGTAGCATAGCATTCAATTCCAAATATCACCAAATCATCAAAACAACCTTCCTCCTTCAAAATATCTCTTTTGGAGTTATCTTCAATTTTTGTGGTTCCAGTTTGATTCAGATTGTTCATTGGAGCCAAAATTGCCTCACTCCACAACACTTCTGGTAGGTATTCAGTGGAACAGAGTCAAAAATATCAGGATGCTACTTTTCCATTCAGCAACTCCATTCTGCTGAGGAGTATATTGTGCAGTAATCGAATGTTTCAATCCAATTGAATCAGCAAACGTGTGCACATATTTATTATTGAACTTCTAGCCACCATTTGAATGTAATTCTATCACAGTAACTTCAGACTAAGTCTTCATCATTTTAAAAAACAGTCATAACTCTTTTCATTTCATCTTTGTGCTATAAAAGATACATTAAACTAACACTGGAAAAATCATTTTTAAAGAGAGCAAAGTATCAGTGACCCTGAAAATTATTTACTTACACTGGTCTGCAAACATCTGCATAAACTAATTCTCCATGTTTAGTGGGTTTCTGCGCACTTTCACCAAATCACTAGCATATGGTGTTTACCGTAGATGCACCCCTCAAAAAAGCTGCTATCAATTGTTGTCCCTATTCTGCAGTCCTTCAAAAACTGGTGCACAGAGCATTTATTTAGTGACTCATTTCCCCACACCATTTCTGTTAAGTAACATCAGTTTCACAACAACACAAGACTCTTCTTTATAAACCAGTATTGTTTTTGAGAAATGGCCACAACTTCTAACAAAGATGATGTGACTTACCAAACGAAAGCACTGGCAGGTTGATAGATACACAAACAAACACAAACATACACACAAAATTCAAGCTTTCACAACCAACGGTTGCTTCATCAGGAAAGAGGGAAGGAGAGGGAAAGACGAAAGGATGTGGGTTTTAAGGGAGAGGGTAAGGAGTCATTCCAATCCCGGGAGCGGAAAGACTTACCTTAGGGGGAAAAAAGGACAGGTATACACTCGCACACACTCACATATCCATCCGCACATACACAAACACAAGCAGACATTTGTCATTTTCTATCAACCTGCCAGCGCTTTTGTTTGGTAAGTCACATCATCTTTGTTTTTAGATATATTTTTCCCACGTGGAATATTTCCCTCTATTATATATATATATATATATATATATATATATATATATATATATATATATATATATATATATATATATATATATATACAGGGTTATTACAAATGATTGAAGCGATTTCACAGCTCTACAATAACTTTATTATTTGAGATATTTTCACAATGCTTTGCACACACGTACAAAAACTCAAAAAGTTTTTTTAGGCATTCACAAATGTTCGATATGTGCCCCTTTAGTGATTCGGCAGACATCAAGCCGATAATCAAGTTCTTCCCACATTCGGCGCAGCATGTCCCCATCAATGAGTTCGAAAGCATCATTGATGCGAGCTCGCAGTTCTAGCACGTTTCTTGGTAGAGGAGGTTTAAACACTTCACCATTAAGAAAAATGTTGCTTCATCACTGAAAACAAGTTTCGCACTGAACGCATCCTCTTCCATGAGCTGTTGCAACCGCGCCGAAAATTCAAAGCGTTTGACTTTGTCATCGGGTGTCAGGGCTTGTAGCAATTGTAAACGGTAAGGCTTCTGCTTTAGCCTTTTCCGTAAGATTTTCCAAACCGTCGGCTGTGGTACGTTTAGCTCCCTGCTTGCTTTATTCGTCGACTTCCGTGGGCTACGCGTGAAACTTGCCCGCACGCGTTCAACCGTTTCTTCGCTCACTGCAGGCCGACCCGTTGATTTCCCCTTACAGAGGCATCCAGAAGCTTTAAACTGCACATACCATCGCCGAATGGAGTTAGCAGTTGGTGGATCTTTTTTGAACTTCGTCCTGAAGTGTCGTTGCACTGTTATGACTGACTGATGTGAGTGCATTTCAAGCACGACATACGCTTTCTCGGCTCCTGTCGCCATTTTGTCTCACTGCACTCTCGAGCGCTCTGGCAGCAGAAACCTGAAGTGCGGCTTCAGCCGAACAAAACTTTGTGAGTTTTTCTACATATCTGTAGTGTGTCGTGACCATATGTCAATGAATGGAGCTACAGTGAATTTATGAAATCGCTTCAATCATTTGTAATAGCCCTGTATATATAAAAATCCACCTGGACAAAACTAAATATTTTTGAGCTGTTACTCTGTCCATTTCTGTCCACCGAATATATGTACATCAGTTTGACCCATACCAGATACTTTAATTTGTACATTGTTTTTGTCACTAGCCATCTTTCTTGGAACTTCAGATGGTTAGTGAACCAACCAGGTTGATTTTTTATGTGTTATCACTCATCGCAATCCAACCTGTTCATATCTACACAAATATTGTCGTCTCTCACTGTTAAAACATTCTTCTCAATTTTTAATTATCTGTGTGCCTACAATTTCTTGAATGTCCCATTGACATTACATTAGTTGACAACATAGCACAGTCTTTTCCTTTGTCTACATTAAAATGCTCATTTCATCAATGGCCCTTTTTTTTACGTCTAAAGCAAACCAAACCTGTGTTACATTGTTTTGGTAAGTGATCTACTTTGCCACATGAAAATCATTTTCTCTCTTCATTTGTTTTATAATGGGATGTTTTTAGTATATCTGCTTCAGATGTAGTTTGTTAACATTCATCTTTGACATCACAGCTGTAACACCACCTTCATCATCATGATCTGTTATGCTGAACTCATAATTAAACACTGTTTTTGTAATGTATTCCATGTTTTCTCTTCAGCATATAAATATGAACTCTCTGGGCAAAGTTTGCAAAAATTGGCGCAAAAGTCACCGTCGACTGTCGTCGATCAGATTGTCTAACAAAAACAGTAGAGTACCTGTTTCACCAAATTTCATTAGATGGCCTTGTGTACCAACAGATGCTTTCCAGACTATGTTTTAAATTTGCATCTAAGCAGATCACTGTTTTTTGGCTGAGTGAACATCATAAACCTTATGCAACTTATCCCAAATTTATTTGGTGGCCTTGCTTTCCCCAGTGTATAGTAATGGCTTGGTGTCAAGCAACAGAATTAGGCACTTCCTTGCCTTTGCAATGGTCTTGGTCCATGTAGCAAGACTGGTTTTGCAGTTTTGAGCACTTTCATCTGGTTTAATCATTTTACCTTTAGTGACATCAAAGATTTCATCGTACTCTAATACAGTTCTCATTAAATTTCTACAGCTCCCTAATTTTCTTGATGAGTGAGTTTTTCAATTTGCTGTCCTGTCTTTTGCACTTCTATTATGTCAAGTTATCATCAAAGTCTACTGCAACTGCCACATTATATGAAACATTTACCAACCATCTGCTAACATGTTCATAAGACACCATAAAACCTCAAAAGTATAACAATGTTTGAAGAACACATCAAACATATAAAGCACAACAACACAATGAACCAGCTGAAGCATTTCTATAATGACAAATGACGAACTTCAATATACATTACCTCAGGATATGTACTATCCACATAAGCTTTCTTACAGACGTTTGCACAATAAAGATATTTTCTCAACGATTTCATGTCAGTACCCCTTCATTAGTTATCTAATCTATCACTTTAATTTTCAGCATTCTTGTGTAGAACCACATTTTGAAAGCTTCTGTCCTTTTCTTGTCAGAACTGTTTACTGTCCATGTTCCATTTCCAAATAAGGCTCTACCCTATACAAATACTTCCTAAAGCTTAAATTTACATCACATGTTAACAAATTCATTTCTTTTTCGGAAAAGGTTTACTTGCTATTGCAAGTCTACTTATCCTCTTTCCTTTTAACCTCAGCAGCTAATTTCTGCTCAAATAGCAAAACTTACAGTGTCTCACTTCCTAACCCAATTCATGCAATATCACCTAGTTTGATTCAATTACACTCAATTATCCTTGTTTTACTTTTGTTGATTTTCATCTAATAACATCTTTTCAATAAATTATGCATTCAATTTAGCCGATTTCCATCTCTGACACAATTACAATGTCAGTGCCAAACCATAAAATGTTTATTTCTTTTCCATGAATTTTAATTCTTTTTTCAAATTTCTCCTTGATTTCTTTTGCTGCATTCTCTGTATACAGCTTGAATAACACAGCAGATAGACTATAATCCTGGCTCATTCCCTTATTAACTACTGCATTCCTTTCATGTCCTTCTACTCTTACATCTATAGTCTGGTTCCTGTACAAGTTGGTAAGTTGTTGATAGGCTTTCAATTCCTGTCTTTCATTCCTAAACTTCATAATTACATTGAGTGAGGTCCTGCCACCTTGGCCAAGGGCCAAAAAAAGAAGGCCACCTACAAAAGCTGTAAGTTCAAGTTCATCCTTCTTTAGTCTACTATTCAAGATCTGTTGTGGGGTCTGTACTGCTTTACATGCTCCTACGTTTCTACAGGTCCTAAACTGATCTTCCTCAGGTCACCTTCTATCATTAGTTTCATTCTTATGTGAACAACTTGTGTTAGTAGTTCACAACCATGTCATTAAACTAATGGTTTGGGAATATTCACACCTGTCTTCTTTGGTACTGCTGTTATTACAGTCTTCTTAAATTCTGGTGTTATTTTGCCTTTCTCATGTGTTCTACATGCCAGGTGAAACAGATCTGAAATCTTTACTTGCTACTGCAAGTCTGTGTATCCTCTTTACTTTTACCATCAGCAGTTTATTTCTGCTCAAGTAACAAAACTTGTCTACTACCTTCAGTGTCTTACTTCCTAACCCAATTCATGCAACATCAACTGGTTTGATTCAACTGCATTCCATTGTCCTGTTTTTAAGGACCTCAACAATTCTGAGGGAATGTCATCTACTCCAGGTGCCTTGTTTCAGCTTAGATCTTTCAGTATTTTGTTAAATTATTCTTACAGTGCTACACTCCCTATTTCATCCACTTCATCTTCCCTTTTAATAACATTATCTTCAAGTTTCTTTCCTTTATATGAATCATTTATATATGCCTTTCACCTCTCATTGATCTCTTCTTTGCATGATTCTTGTTTAACATATAAGCTTTTGATGTTCATACAACTGATTCTCTTTTCTCCATAGGATTGTTTAATTTTCCTGTATGTGTCATCCAGCCTTCCTATATCCATACACGCTTCTGCAGCTTTACCATTCTCCTATAGTTATCCATGCCTTACCCTTTTGCAGTTTCTTTCAATCTCATTTAATGCATCTATATTCCATTTTGCTTGTTTGTTTTAAATGGAATCAGAGGGTGATCTCCAAAAAGGGACATATGTCAAAGTAGCACAGAAATACAATTTGAACATCTCTAAAAACAAAGACCAAAGTAATGACTTTCAGAAAACTGAGCTAGTCTGGGCTAAGACTGCTACTGACAACAAACCAATAGGTCAGGTCAACACATTCTTATATCTGTATTACAAAATTATCTTTACATCACACCATTATATCACTTTAAAGTTGCAAAAATTCCAGTTAATGTATAGCACAGTCTAGAAGAAGGTTCAGAATAGTAGATGGGTATAGTTCCAAAATGCTTCAAAGTGACTGCAGTGCCAACATTAGTGTATGGAAGTGAATATTGGACACTAACAAACTAAGAAACCAGAAAAGTAGATTTGAGGGAAGGTTTGTCAGCAGCATTGCATAAGAAAAAACTATTGGAGACATAGGAAGAAAACTGAAGATATTTAACCTTAATTGAGGTAGAAAAAATAAAAAGATTACGTGATAAGCAAGGATGGAGCCAGGATTCAAAAGATGTTGCTAAATACAAACTTAAACATGGAACAACGAATGATGACTGGTCCAGAAGGAGATGGTCAGACCAAGAATTTTGAGGGCAGAATAAAGCAGGAATGGTTTACTCATTAGTGATGACAATGATGATGATAATGATGAATCCAGAATAGTTTTGGAGACTACCAACAAACTCTATATGTTTCTCAACATTCTTGTTGTTGTTGTTGTTGTTGTTGTTGTGGTCTTCAGTCTGAAGACTGATTTTGTGCAACTTTCCCCACTGTTCTATCCCGTGCAAGCCTCTTCATCTCTGAATAACTACTGCAGCCTACATCCATTTGAACTTGCTTACTGTATTCACCTCTTGGTCTTCCTCTATAATTCTTATCCTCCACACTTCCCTCCAGTACTAAATTGATGAGTCCTTGATATCTCAGAAATTGTCCTACCAATTGATCGCTTCTGCTAATCAGTTTGTACCACAGATTTCTTTTCTCCCTAGTGCCATTCAGTACTTCCTCATGATGATGTGATCTACCCATCTAATCTTCAGCATTCTTTTGTAGCACCACATTTCAAAAGCTTCTTTCTTCTCTAAACTGATTATAGTCCATGTTCCACTTCCATACATGGCTACATTACATGCAAATACTTGCAGAGAAAACTTCCTCATATTTAGATCTATATTCGATGTTGACAAATTTCTCTTCATCAGAAACACTTTTCTTGCCACTGCCCATCTACATTTTATATCCTCCCTGCTTCTACAATCATCCGTTACTTTGCTGCTCAAATAACAAAACCAATCTATTATTTTAAGTATCTAATTTCCTAACCTAATCTGCTCAGAATCACCTGGTTTAATTTAACAACATTCTGGTATCTTTCTTTTGCTTTTATTGATGTTCCTTATATACCCACCTTTCAAGACACTACCCATTCCATTCAACTGCTCTGTAAAGTCCTTCGCTGTGTCTGACAGAATTAAAATGTCATGGGCAAAGCTCAAAGTTGTTTTTATTCCAATTTTGGCCGTCTAGGGACCGCGTTAAACAACTATTTTTCAATGTACATTTCTCCTATTGCGCTCCTCCTCTTTTCTCTTCTGCCAATATGTCTTCATCCTCTCTCTGTGCTGCTCCCTTCGGTCTTCTGTCCACACTGTTCCTCCAGTTCTTCTCTTCTTCACTTCAAATCCTTCAAAATGTTGAATTTTGTCTCTCATTAAGTCTCTGTTGGTTATATCATCTTCTCCTATACCCATCTCCTCTAAGTCTGCTTTGACTTCTTTGAACCAGGTAATTTGGGTTCTGGGGTTCTTGTCAAAAAACATGGATATTTTCTTTGTCAGCCTTTCATCATTCATTCTTTTCAAATGGGCGTAAAAGCTTACTCTTCTCTTCCTCATAGTATCTCCCACTTTCTCAATTTTGTCATACACTTCTCTATTACTTCTAAGCTTCCAAGTCCCATTCTCAAACCTCGGCCCAAGCACTCTTCTAATGATTTTTCGCTCCTTTTTTGCTATAGCTTCCATTTCCTTGTTAGTGTTCATTGCTAGACATTCAGATGCATACAGACACTCTGGCTTAATCACAGTGTTTTAATGCCTTATTTTTGCGTTAATTGATACTGACTTATTGTTGTACACATTCTTTGTTAGCTGGAATGCCATTTCCATTTTTCTTGTTCTTGTTTTATTTCCTTCTTTATCTGAAGCATTGGGCTGGATGATTTCCCCTAAATATTTGAAATTAGAAACCTTCTTTATCTGGCCATACTTTGTAATCACATTGTTCGGTGCCTCTTTTACATTGGTTAGGTACTCTGTCTTTTCAAAGGAGATTTTCAGTCCTGCTTTTTCTGCTGTTTCATTCAGAATATTGATCTGTTTGACTGCTTCTTCCAAACTTCCTGCCAGAATCGCTAAGTCATCAGCAAAAGCGAGGCAATCTATTTCTAATCCATCCTTTATTCTTCCTAATCTGATTTTTTGTATTCCTTCTTCAGTCGTTTTCTTCCTCCACTCTCTAATAACTTTTTCTAACACACAGTTGAATAGGGTAGGTGACAACCCATCTCCTTGTCTTAATCCTGTTCTGATTTTGAATGGTCTGGATACCTCACCATGGAACTTTACTTTTGCATAGGTATCCGTAAGTGTTTCTTTGACGATTGCGACTGTTTTCTTGTCTGCTCCAAACTCACTAAGGATGTTAACCAAGGTTGTTCTGTCAACAGAGTCGTACGCCTTCTTGAAGTCAACAAACATGATAAAGATGTCTTTTCCTCTTAATCATCTATATTTAATAATTAACTTCAAGTTTAAAATTTGCTCCACACAAGATCTTCCCTTCCTAAAGCCTGCTTGGTATTCACCAATTTCTTGATCAAGTTGTTTCTCCAATCTGTTTTGTAGGGCCTTAGATAGAATTTTATGCATTACCGGAAGTAAAGATATCCCTCTGTAGTTATTTGCATCGGTTTTATCCCCTTTCTTGAAGATGGGGTGGATTAATGCAGTTTTCCATTCTTCCGGTATACGTTCCGTTCTCCAAATCTCATTGATTATTCCCAGTAGTTTTCCTTGAGTTGTATTATCCACACTTTTCCACATTTCTGCAATTATCATGTCTTCCCCTGGTGCTTTATTGTTCTTAAGGTTTTTATTTCTTAAACTTTAATTCCTACTCCACCTTTCAAGACACTATCCATTCCATTCGACTGCTCTGTAAAGTCCTTTGCTGTCTCTGACAGAATTAAAATGTCATGGGCAAACCTCAAAGTTTTCATTTCTTAAACTTTAATTCCTACTCCAAAATTTTCTTTGATTTCCTCTACTGCTTGCTCAATGTACAGACTGAATAACATCAGGGATAGGCTACAACCCTGTCTCACTCCCTTCTCAACCACTGCTTCCCTTTCATGCCCTTAAATCTTATAACTACTGTCTGGTTTCTGTATTATTGTAAATAGCCTTTTGCTCCCTGTATTTTACGCCTGATACCTTCAGAATTTCTAAGAGATACTCCAGTCAACATTGTCAAAAGCATTAGATAAGTCTACAAATGCTATAAACATAGGTTGGTCTTTCCTTAACCTATCTTCTAAGTCATAGGGTCAATATTGCTTTACGTGTTCCTACGTTTCTCTGGAATTCAAACTGATCTTACCCAAGGTCGGCTTCTACCAATTTTTCCACCTTTCTGTAAAGAATCCATGTTAGTATTTAGCAGCTATGACTTACTAAACTGATAGTTTGGTGATATTTATACCTCTCAGCACCTGCTTTCTTTGGAATTAGAGTTAAAATATTATTCTTGAAGTCCGAGTGTATTTTGCCTGTCTCATACATCTTTCACATGAGATGGGAGAATTTTGTAATAGTTGGCTCTCCTAAGGCTATCAATAGTTCAGATAAAATGTCGTCTGGTTCCAGGGCCTTGTTTCAACTTACATGCTTCACTGAGCTGTTTAATTCTTCTTGCTTTATCATATCTCCCATCTCATCTTTGTCTACATCCTCTTCCAGTTCTACCATATTGGCTTTACATTCATCTCCCTTGTATAGACCTTCTATATACCCCTTCCAACTTTCAGCTTTCTCTTCTTTGCTTCGGACTGGTTTTCCATCTGAGCCCTTGATATTTGTATAGTTGCTTCTCTTTTCTCCAAAGGGCTTTTTAATTTTCCTGTAGCCATATTGTTACAATTGTCCTCTAGTCATTCCTGCTTAGCCATTTTGCACTTCCTATCAGTTTCATATTTGAGACATTTGTATTCCCTTTGGCATTCTTCATTTGCTTCATTTCTATATTTTCTCTTTTCATCAATTAATTTCAGGATCTCTTGTGTTATCCAAGGATTTATTTTAGGTCTTGTCTTTTTATCTATTTGATCAGCTGCTGCCTTCACTATTTCATCTCTCAAAACTACCCATTGGTTTTCTACTGTATCCCTTTCACATGTTCTTGTCATTCATTCCCTAATGCTCCTTCTGAAGCTCTCAACAACCTGTGGTTCTTTCAGCTTATCCAGGTCCCATCTCCTTAAACATTCTTAAGTGATGCATTTATAAGTTCTTTAAACCTATTTGTACACCATTTATTTCTCCACTCTGTATTCTGATAACTTCCACTTAAGATTATTACATGGGTGCTGCAAAAATGTACACCATGAAATTTAAAATTAATATTATGAAGTAGAAAATATTTCATTCCTAATAATGAAGGGACACACTAACAACAGATGAAAATGAAATAGTCATCTGCACACTTCAGTACACATGAACAGAAGCAATGGACAAAATATCAGTATTCACACAGTACTGATTTCCAATACAAGCAGAATTATTCAATACGCTATGTTTTAATAATGCTGTTGAAATTGTTTTAATCTCTTCTCTAATTAACAGTGTTTCAGAGACCTGATGGGAAAGCATTTTGTAAATCCTCTCCTTGTTGTTTTTCACACTGCTACTTCCTTCCTCCCTCTCTTACTATGTCATGTTCTGTCAAGCCTTACACACTTTTATTTCTTTTTACCTTGGCTTGCATAAATCTCTTGTCTTACATCACATTTAGAAAGTTCAATCTTCAGAACTGCCTCTCCATATCACTTTCTGAGTTCTATATTATCTCATGCAGACCTCATCAACTTATTTTTAGCTCCATCTTTCAATTCTTAAATACTCTTATATGCTTGTTTCTTACATGGTCTCCATTTCTATCTTTGACTTCTTTTTTTTGGTTTATCTTCATCTTTGAGTGCCTATCTGATGTTTGGTATTTTGTAACTTTCCATTATGTATGTACCAGTATTAATTTTACCACATAATCTTTATTTTCTTTACTTTATTACATCATTTGTTTTTTCTTGTCAGATGCAGTCAGTGTGGGTTTTTTAAAATATTTCTCTGTACTAAAACTTTGGTAACTACTACTTTTTCACCCTAGTTCTTCTTTTTGCATGACTTGAGCATCACTTTTACTTTCATTATTCAATGTTGTCTTGATGATTTGTCATAAATCTTTGTAAACACATGTTGTAAGTTATGTGAGTAAGAATAAATTTGTATGTTTGAAGAGAAAAACTACTACTATTAACTAAATGTTATTCAGATTTAAACAATCAAACAGAAAGAAGAAATTATTGCTCTTCAAGAGGTATATGGCACTATTCAGTAGTACAATTCAGTTGATGTGTAGCACTGCAACCAACCAAGGAAAATTGTTTTCTGCATAACATAGGGCTGATTATTTTCGTTACTGACAAAACCATTTAAATTTGGCTTCAAAATATTGAGATGTAACAACAAAGAATATCTGATGTTGTGCATTTTAATACAACACTTCATCTATGTTATTTTATTTTGTGGCACTATTTGTGATCCAAAAATCATAATACCATAATTTAACTTTTTTTCTGTTAGTTCACTTTTTTAATATTTTATTGTGTTTTCTTGATTTAAGGTTTTTTCTTCAGAGTACATTATATATTTCTGCATTTTAAGGTGGTATTTTGACTTTTATGGAAGAACAGAAACTTAGGTTTCTTTTTTGCAGCTTTTGAAAGTAGCTATATGTACAACAAGGATAGTGTTTATAGTTGACAACTGTGTAATATTTAAGCTGATGCATTCTACTAATTTTTTTAATGTCATATGTTGATATATTCTGAGACAACTTATCACACACCAAAAAGCTATATCTGGGGCTAGAAGCAAGCCATAATACACACGTATCACTGGTTCATAAAGCTTATCTCTACCTATGTACAACTGCAAATCTCCACTGTTTGTATATCTTCACTGCAAGCAGCCAGGGAAAAGCTCTTTAATACTAATTACACTGGCAGCTACCAACCTCAGTGTTTCTTTATTTCCCTGTGAGTTTCATAGTTGTCATCAAGTGAGATAGAACTACACTATATAATCAGTGAACTGTGGACCGAGAAAAGATTTACATGTATAGGCCACACAGTTGTTTAAACAAGTGTGTATTATCATAAAATATCTGTTTTCTGGTCTTCCGCCAATGATAACTCAAATATGTAGTAACTCACAGAGTATTAGGTCTATCTTGAAAACTTTATTTTTGTTTCTTTGCTAGAATACTTAAGATCCATTATGTCCTGTGTTATTCACAGGGCCAATAAATATACAATACTATACTACTATTACAGCTGCTGCCAATTCCTTGAAGATAGTGAGCTGTTGTAAATTTTCTCTATTAATGTTATCCTTTAAGAGCCACTATTACAATACCTTGTGTTACTCATGTTAGCCATTCTGTGGCATCAAATTTATATAAATTTTATTTGAATAGTACTGTGACTATTTATCCAGAGCCCATTAAGGTCCAACTGGATGTAAACTCACATAATACTGCAAAAAAATATTTAAAAATAAACTGGTTCTGTTTCACTTACAATATGGAACTAACAGGCATTTCTGTAGCTCCTTGAGATGTTTTACTATTGCAGAGTCCAATTGCGTGTAAGTGCCATTTTCAGCAACTTATCATAAATTCAAATCTATAATCGGCAGGAATTTTTGACACAAAATATGAAGTTTTTTAGTTATGTGACTTTATTACTGCTTTATATTGTTGCAATCATCTAATACCTACAGTTATTTTTAAATAAATTCATTGTGCCAGGAAAATGTAACTCTTTACTAACTAGTGTTTAACTATAAAATTAATAAATGATTTCTAATAATTAATATTTGCAAAAATGCTGGTGATAGAATACATACTATGTTTTAGAAATATTTTCATATTTAATATTTGTTCAAGTTAGTATTTCTGTAACTGAAATTCATTTGCTGTACGGGATGTGAATCATGAAATCCTAGAAAGCAATAATGTTAAGAAAATAATTTTATTAGATATTTCATACAAAGGGGAGTAAATGATTTGTAACATCTGGAAATATAAACATAATATTTATTTCAGTCTCTGTTAACTATAACTGCAGGTTGGTGCCTAATCTTGCCACAATTATACTTTTCTGTACTTTCCTGCTTCCTTGGATGGGCTCAGGACCACAGTGGAATCTAGTAGTGCGTCACCATTCAGATATCTGTAAGAAAAACTGGTGGCGTAACTTGCTTTTCATTCACAACTACTTTGGATTTGAAAATATGGTAAGTAAACCATTAATGTTGACCTTTTTAATGTATTGGTGTTATTAGTACAAAAAATGCACTGTTCAGTCACATTAATGTGGTGACCTGTCAAAGCCTGAATAACCAACTTTTGCAGTGCAGACCCTGCAAGACATCCAGAAAGAGAATCATTGAGGACCCATGGCACGAACAGCCTGATTGAAGTGGTCCCACATATTCTCAATTGGGTTTATGTATGGGGAGTTTGGTGGACAGGGGAGTACAATAAACTCAACATGGTGGTTCTCGAACCATGTACGTACACTGCAAGCTGTGTGTCACACTGCAACACAGCGCTGCTGATCGATGCCATTGTGCTGAGGGGAAAAAAAAACTGCATATATGGGTGTACATGGTTGCCAAGGACAGATGCATACTTGTGTTGTTCCAGCATGCTTTCCAGAATGGCAAGATCACCCAGGGTATGCCCTCCAGCCAGGACCCTTCTGACGATTGTTGCAGGGTGCTTGCTTTCAGATGTTTCATGCCAATGGCCATCTGCCCCATGGAGAATAAAACATGTTTGATCTGAAAAGACCACCTGTCGGCACTCAGTGGACATGCAGTTGTGGTACTAGTGTGCAAATTCCAACCATTATCACCGATGATCAGCAGTCAGCTTGGGTGCACGAACCAGGCCCCTGCTGCAAGGGCCCAGGTGCAGCAACGCTGGTTGAATGGTTGTTGAAGAGACACTGTTGGTAGCCCCTTGGTTCATCTGGGCAGTAAGTTACTCAACAGTTGCATGTCTATTCACCCATACACATCTCCACAAGCATCACTCACCCCTGTCATTTATAGTCTGTGATGCACCACAGTTGTCTCAGTGCCAGTTTTAAATAGTGCCATTTTGCCATACACAGTACCACAGCAGCATGTGAACAGTTTACAAACTTAGCCATTTCAGAAATGCTTCTACCCTTGTCCCGAAAGGCATTGATCATGTCCTTTTGGACTTCAGGTAAATCACTCCATCTCCACATTATGACAATGACTACATTGTTTTCCGTGTCCCTCCGACGTGCTTTATATACCCACCATTACTATTAATGCCACCTGCTTTCTGTCAGTCATTACTGTATGTCAACGACAAACGTAGGCAGTGGTCCCATTAATGTAACTGGACAGTGTAAATGTAAATTCTGGGATTTAATGCAGAGGTGACAGCTTCATTTAAAATATTTTGTGCATGATAATCATGAATATTTCATAAGTTTGAGGTTGTTCTTTAACAAATCAGATGTACCCCAGCCTCCTTCCCCCTTATGACTGTAAATGAGCAAGTGCACTATTTCTTATTACCTCATGGTGATTAAATGTTAAATCCTAACCTTCCGCCCTCTTTCATCTAAACAGTTATACATATTTCATTCCACAACAACTAAGTCCACTTAAATAAAAATGATGCTCAACATTTAATGTTATCAGATCTTGCTTCAAATGTAAGTTGGGTCCAAAGTGATTACTATTGTTCCGACATTAACTGAAGCTATCCTTGTTAAATAATCCTACATGGAATTTTACAAAGGAATGAAGTTGCATTTGACAACATGTAGAGCTGAGCTAACAGTGAGAACAGATCTGTACAAAACCAAGTACATTAAGGCACATTTATATGCTGGATCTCAATTTGGAATTAGCAAGTTCAGATTTTAATGGTGGAAGCAGTTTTCACCAACAAAAGTTGGACAGTAAGAGTGGAGTAGGGGGATAAATACTGATGTATAGTTACTGACTACCAGGCTATACTTTGGTACCTTGGGCTAGTTTCTGAAACTTCCTGCACTGTCTCAGAAATGTTATTCTGTGGCATGTAATTTGTTCATGAGACGGGGACATGAAATTTGGTGGCCTCTTGGAAATATTTTGAGAGGGGTAAGCTACATACTGGTACCAGATTTCACACTCTTCTGAAAGCAAAACTTCACTGCACCCTATGCATATTGAACAAAGTCATCTTAACAAAACAGGTAAACCTAATGCAAAAAGTTCACACACCAAGAAGGAAATGTGCCAGTCTGCATGAAGGAAGAAACCCTTTCTGATCTAGATATTCAAAGATCTCCCAGTCAATACATAACTCTCTTGTGTTTCACTAAAAAATGTGCAGAAGGAATAGTGTATAAATATGTATCATTACCTGAAAAGGGTCCACAGATGTGGGGCAGTGGCAGCAATTGCTCCAAAATTAGGCTGGTAAAAAGAAATAACTATTGCAAATAACAACTGCATATATCAAATTAGCTTGTATCATAAATCTTAGAGCAGCATGCAATTGCTGAAACGCCACAAGCATTAATTTTCAGAATAATGATAGCAAAAAATCTTCAATAAATATTTGCTCACATGTAGCACTTTTGAAGTATTAAAACATCAATTTACTAGACTTGCTGAATCACAGTTGTTTACCCTTATTTCTATTTTCACAGTGCTTGACACATACACATCATGTGGGAATAGATACACAATTATTTGCCATATCTCCACTGCTTGTATATCTTCTCTGGAAGTGGCCAAGGAAAGGCTCCTTAATACTAATTTTACTGGCAGCTATATCAACATTTCTTCGTTTTTATGTGACATACACAAGAAGGCTCACCCACTTTGTATTTTATGGAATTTCGTGAGTATCGCTCAGCAAATAGTTAATAATATTACCAAAAAGAAATATAAAGAAACCTATTTATAAGTATTTGGCCACTGAAAAGGGCAGCCTAACACCATTTATGACTTATTGTTAACATTTATCACAAAGTCCATTTTTCCTGTGTAACCAAATCTATGTTATTAAAAACATTTATGGAAGTGTTTGGATAATTTTCATCCTACTTGAAGTTTTATATATTTTAAATTATAATCACAATACTGATTTGACATTTCTGTCATTGCTTCATTTTATCACACTGTAATCAATATGCTTAAGTTTTTGTGCTGGGCTCTAACATCTTGATACTTCCCAGCACACCCTTTCTTGAATATTATCACTCTATTGTATAGTACTGTTTTTTTATATGTATATAGATATCAAATTTAATTAATATATCCATTTAGTTATCCCACTCCTTTAAAATATTAAAACTTTTTTTGAATTATGTTTCTCTATATTACAATATGTCATTAAAATGTACTTAAAGCTTTAAGGTCTGAGTTTGATATTCAGTAAAATTTTAAGGTTTCAATATTTTTTTCACAGCCCTTGAAAAACTTGATTAGTTACCCAATTTTCAAAATGGGTAATAAACAGCTTCCTAGAGTTAATGAACAGCTGCATTTGTAAACATTTTTATTAATATCTGAATAATTTAATAAAAATGGGCATCCCCTTAACACTTTGGTTTATAAAAATTTGAAATTACTATTGCTGTAATTTTTAAATATGGTGATTGTGATTAATAGCTTCTTAAAGGAATTTGGTGTCTCATTTATAGTGACACTTGATTCTATTGTTCTAGACATTCTGTATAATTTTTGGGGTATTTGTACCTCAACATTAGGTCTAATACATAAATAGCAGTTAGTCTCAGGAAGAAACAGAGATTCCCACCTAAAAGAACTTAATGTTGTTGTTCTAAATAGTTTTGTACATGGACACTCCTTTTCAATTCTGCCTCACTTTTGTTGCATCATTATTCTTAACTTTGTTTACGTCACCTCATTATATTGTAGCTGTGAATCATGCAACCCATGAAAATTAAATTCTGCATTGAAATGGTTCTCCTAATCAATTTTTTTTTAATCTGTCTGAAACATGAAATCTGTTAGTATTTTCTAAGAATACAGAAATCAAATCATTTAAAAATGAAGAAATTCACATTCATTACTGACTAAATTGGGAATATGTCACTCGTGTCTCTAAAAGAATGTTGTGGGTCTCATATTTTATGTGAAAACTGGACATATACTTGCTAATGATTGTCTTACGATGGACCTTCTGTAGTTTATAAAATGTAGTCCAGCTGCATAATAAAATGTATGTATGTTCCACATCTTTTCATAAACCACTGGAATGCTTTCAATCAAACTTTGTACACATACTACTTACCCTTTGGAAAGAACCGCTGTGAGAGTAAGAACAGGCTACCTCTCAAAGGGGTGGGGGTTGGGGTGAAAAGGATGTATAGCTCATGATGTGCAAATAGCCAGATTATATTTATCCAGTATTTGAGAAGAAGAGCACTTAGTGACTTGGACCCAACTTTAAACACTATTTAAAACTCTTACAAGGCTTTTTAGTGCTGCCAACCCCCACAAAATGATGAAAGGAACTTATTTTATTGCTTACTACTGTTTCATTATTCATGCAGTAAAACTGTTGTTTCAGGCATGGTTTATTACTTCTTTCACAACAAGTTTTGCAGAAAGTATTCATATACAGGGTGGTCCATTGATAGCGACCGGGCCAAATATGTCACGAAATAAGCATCAAACGAAAAAACTACAAAGAACAAAACTCGTCTAACTTGAAGGGGGAAACCAGATGGCGCTGTGGTTGGCCCACTAGATGGTGCTGCCATTTTTAATAACATATTTTCCTGTAGTACGTAAAGAAATATGAATGCTGTAGTTGGACCACTTTTTTCACTTTGTGATAGATGGCACTGTAATAGTCACATATGTATAAGTACATGGTACCACATAACATTCCGTCAGTACAGACGGTATTTGCTTCGTGATACATTACCCGTGTTAAAATGGACCGTTTACCAATTGCGGAAAAGGTTGATATCGTGTCGATGTATGGCTATTGTGATCAAAATGCCCAACGGGTGTGTGCTATGTATGCTGCTCGGGATCCTGGACAAAATCATCCAAGTGTCCAGACCGTTCTCCAGATAGTTATGTTATTTAAGGAAACAGGAAGTGTTCAGCCACATGTGAAACGTCAACCATGACCTGCAACAAATGATGATGCCCAAGTAGGTGTTTTAGCTGCTGTCACGGCTAATCCACACGTCAGTAGCAGACAAATTGTGCAAGAACGGGAATCTCAAAAACATCGGTGTTGAGAATGCTACATCAACATCGATTGCACCTGTACCATATTTCTATGCACCAGGAATTGCATGGTGATGACTTTGAATGTCATGTGCAGTTCTGCCACTGGGCACAAGAGAAATTACGGAACGATGACAGATTTTTTGCAAGTGTTCTATTTAGCGATGAAGTATCATTCACCAACAGCGGTAATGTAAACTGGCATAATATGCACTATTGGTCAACGGAAAATCCATGATGGCTGCAACAAGTGGAACATCAGTGACCTTTGTGGGCTAATGTATGGTGCGGCATCATGGGAGGAAGGATAATTGGCTGCCGTTTTATCCACGGCAATCTAAATGGTACAATGTATGTTGATTTCCTACATAATGTTCTACCAATGTTACTACAAGATGTTTCACTGCATGACAGAATGGTGATGTACTTCCAACATGATGGATGTCCAGCACATAGCTCACATGCAGTTGAAGCGGTACTGAATAGCATTTTTTATGACAGGTGGATTGATCGTTGAAGCACCATACCACGGCCCGCACGTTCACCAGATCTGACGTCCCCAGATTTCTTTCTGTGGGGAAAGTTGAAGGACATTTGCTGTCGTGATCCACCAACAATGCCTGACAACATGCGTTAGCGCATTGTCAATGCATGTGTGAACATTACAGAAGGCAAACTACTCGCTGTTGAGAGGAAAGTCGTTACACATATTGCCAAATGCACTGAGGTTGACGGATGTCATTTTGAGCATTTATTGTATTAATGTGGTATTTACAGGTAATCACGCTGTAACAGCCTGCGTTCTCAGAAATGATAAGTTAAGTTCATAAAGGTACATGTATCACATTGGAACAACCGAAATAAAATGTTCAAACATAGCTACGTTATGTATTTTAATTTTAAAAACCTACCTGTTACCAACTGTTCATCTAAAATTGTGAGCCATATGTTTGTAACTATTACAGTGCCATCTATCACAAAGTGAAAAAAGTGATCCAACTAAAACATTCATATTTCTTTACGTACTACACGAATATCTAATAAAAAAATGGGGTTCCTATTTTTAAAAATGCAGTTGATATCCGTTTGACCTATGGCAGCACCATCTAGCGGGCCAACCATAGCGCCATCTGGTTTTCCCCCTTCAAGCTAGACAAGTTTCGTTCTTTGTAGTTTTTTCGTTTGATGCTTATTTCATGAGATATTTGACCCAGTCACGATCAATGGACCACTCTGTATACCACTGAATGCATCTGCAAAAATATATCTTTATGTGGCACATTGTTCCGAAGATATTGTGTCACAAACACTGAGGTGCATGGAAAACTGCCTCATCGTGCAATGTCATTATAATTTATTAGTTATTTATTATTAACTCTAGTCACAAAATAATTTGCTGGCAGTATTCATGTATACCACTGAGTGTACTTGCAAAAATATAGCCCTGTAAGACATATAGTCGAGAGATATGTCATCATATACACTGAGATGCCTGAAAACATAACTGCAGGGCAAAATTTGCAAGAGATATAGCTAAAATATGTGTACAAATGTGTGATGTACGTTAAATATGGGTAAAATATATGTGACATGTATGAACCTAGTCAAAGCTCCTCCTAAACTCCTGGATCAATTTCAATCAAACTTGGTACACACGTTACTTACTACTTGGAAAGAAATACTGTGGGGGTTGAGAACAACCAGCTTCTTATAGAGCTGGGGATGATAACATGGCAACAGAAAGCGATGGAGGGAGGAGGAGATGGACCAACCAACAGGGGGAAGTAGGAGATGGACACAGATGAACAGAGAGAGGGAAGGAGAAAATGGTCAGAGTGAGGGAGAGGAGGAAATGGACAGAGAGAGAGAGAGGGGAAGAGGAGATGGAGAGAGAGATTGTGGGGGATGGGGGGGGGGGGGGGAAGATTTGGACTTAATTCAACCTTCTAAAAAAGTAACATCACGGCAGATATACACTGATGATCCAAAACATAATGACCACTGCCCACCATGAGACCATATGCTGCCCCCTAAGCTCTTGCAGTGCGCGATTTCCTAAACAAACACTTTCCAGGATGGTGATTCATTAGCAGCACGAGCTCCCTTGAAGTGGCCACCAAGAAATCCTGACATCAGCTCACTTAACAACTCATTATGGAAAGTCATTATAGCACATGTATCTGCCATCATTATGCTACAAATGAAGAAGTGTGCAATTCTGTTGAGGATGCATTTCGCATTATGAACTGGACATGCTCAAAAATATGTCAAGAAGAACATGGAGATATATGTAAATGTGTCTACAGCATGATGGGGAACATACCAATATACTGGATACTTAATACGCAAGTGGTACTTGCACTTAAACAAATCAAACTAATTAGTATTCTATACCAGGGCATGTGATATTGTAAAGAAAGTATATAAGCATAGCAGAGACAAATGGGGAATCATTCTGGTGATGGTAAGGAGCCACAAATGGAGAAACCAACTGACATAAGTGACTTTTATAAAGGGCAGATTGTCATGGGTTGATGCCTGGAAACGAGCATCTCAGAAACAGGGAAGTAGATTGGCTCTTCACTCGCTACTGTTATGAGCATCTATGGAAAGTGGTTGAAGGATGGTGAAATCACAACTAGGCAACAAGTTGTTGAATGTCCATACTTCATGACAGAATGTGTACCTCGGACGCTTCTCTCCTCTGTAAAAGAGGATAGGGACTGTTCTATGGCATATATGACAACAGGATAGAATGCAAGTGCAGGCAAAAGTGTTTCAAAGCACATTCTTGAAAATGAGACTGCTGCAGAGCACCTCTCTCCCCCCCACCCCTCCCCCACCCCTCTCCTGCCACAGTCCCACACTGATCATCAGTTATGATTGCAGTGGGTACAGGATCATCAAGATTGGATTGTGGATCAATTGAAACATATCACCCAGTTTGATGAAATCATGTCTCTTGTTACTCCAAATCAGTGGTCATCTCAGGATATGCCATTATCCAGGCAAACAACTGCTCAAAAATGCAACAAGGATGCAGTGTGATGAGGGCAATATCATGCAATGGAAGGCATTCACCTGGACTTCTGCAAGACTGCAGTTGTAGTCAAAGGTGCCATTACAGATTGGGACTACCTGAATTAAAGAAATGAACGAAAAAGAAGATCATCTTGTTTCACAATGAAGAAAAGATTACAAATTCAACTGGAACAGAAAAAGTATTCAGAAGCTATATCACTGGAATATTTGAAAAGCCACTGAAAGTAAAGACACTGAAGATCAACAGCTAACAAAAAAATCAACACCTGTAAATTATAAACATTTGTTAATAGTGTTAGCAGGCAAGAAATAGTAAACCCCATAAAAGAAATAAAAACTATATACATGGCAGGAATTGATTGTATATCAAACAGAATTTTTCAACTCTCTCTCCAAATGTGATTGACCTTCTCATACCTCAATAGGATATCTCACTACAATCATACAGATCTCCAAAACTGCTAAAAATGATCAAAATTGATACCTTTTTACAAAACTTGTGATTGAAGAGAAAGTGATGAACTATGATGTCCTCACATTTTTTCTCATTTGAGTGAACTATTGGAAAAACTAATGCAAAATGTCTTGATCAAGTTCAGAAACAAAAATTAAACATTAACTAATCTCTAAAATTGTTTCAGAAAACAGAAAAGTATTTATGTATTCTTTACCCATGTACTCATCTGAAATAGCTAATGAGAAACAGTCGACAACAGGTATATTTTTAGACTTATCAATGTCACTGACATGGTAAACCATAATATTTTCCTAAACAAGCCTAAATGTTATGGCATTAGGGCCTCTCAAATAAATGCATTCATTCATTTGTAAGCAACTGCAAGCTGAAAGTAAGCATAAGATGCATGGAAATAAAAACACAAATAGTTTCAGAATATTTGTCAAAGGAACACTCTCTTATTGTGTCCTTCAAGTATCAGTACTGGGAAATCTTCATTTTCTTATTTATATCAGGTATCTTAACATGAATGTTGATTCATATAAAACAGTTTTCTTTGCTGATGACAAAAATTATGAGCAAAATTAGAAATAAATCTTCAACAGGTAGTAAACTCTCTTACAAATCACCCTCAGTAAATGGTTCTCATTATGAACAACAGCAATATAATATCAATATAATTTTCACAGCTATAAAAATAGATTTCTTCACTATTCAGGTATCATCACCTCACTGCAAATAATGTGGCATAAAGTTCTTTTGTATTTTGATAAAGGGTGATTTAAAATAAGACAAATATATTGGTTATGTCAATACCAAGCTCAGTGCAGGTTGTTAACTCAAAAATGAGCATCCACCAAATAGTGGTTACTATGAATATTTGCATGTATATCCAATAGATGGCCTTGCATTCTCTGGAAACTCTCCAGCAGGGAATCTTTAAAATCATAAAGACCAATAGTATGAGTATTACAATAGCACTCCTAGACATTAATGTAAAAAAAGTCTGAAACACTAAAAGTGATATGATTTTCAAGCTGTGTATTGTGGCAAACTTATTTCTATTTAAACAAAAATTAATGGAGGGTGAGAGTAGTATGAGAAGAAATAGCAACATAGATAAACAGAATACAACATTAAAAGAAAACTTGCTTAATATCTTGGCTAAAACAAGTTTCTACATTTAAATAAAATTGTTCAGAAAATTGCCACAATATATAAAATGTATAGTAATCCATCTGAAAGATCTGTTAGAGAATATCTATAGCACCACCACTTTTGTTAAATGTGTGAATACTCTATATGACTTTCTAGTACATATAATTATAAACATGAATATTCTTCCTTACAAAAACCACATTTAAGTCCAATGTCTGATATCATCTAGTACATTAAATGTGTATCACCAAATGGGTAAAATAGATAAATAAAAGTTTAAAGGTTAGTCATATGTATCACTCCCTCTTTGGCAGGCTCAGAACATGACTGTCAGCATTTTCAGTTGTGTGTATCTATGACAAAAAGCAATATAACTGAATATCATGGAAGAAATTGTCTGCTCCCAGTAGCTGAATGGTCAGCATGATGGATTGTCAATCCTCTGGGTCAGGGTTTGATTCCTGGCTAGGTCAGGGAATTCTCTCTGCCCAGGGACTGGGTGTTGTGCTGTCCTCACCCTATCATCCCCATCGACTGCAGGTTGCCGAAGTGGCGTCAAATTGAAAGACCGGCACCCGGCAACAGCCTGCACGATGGGGGGCCCTAGCCGTACGATTAAATAAATGGAAGAAATTTACACTCAAAGTATCATAGCCAGAGGAAATTAATGTCTCCTGACACAAGGGATTGTCAAAAATGAATGTTTATTGCATGAGATGAATTGCACTGAACTGTTGTATGATATTTCACTTCCAGCTAAGAGGAAGATGATGAATATATATTTTAAAATAAATGCAGATACATCACTCTCCAAACTTAAAAAAATGTGAAATGGTCTGGAGCATTGTTTAACAGGAAGGCAATAATAACTGTGGCACAAATGGCTAACTTGACAGCAGCACACAGAAAATAGCATCAGATTGCACATATATTCCTAACAGTAGTGAAATGTATAAGGATTAAAAATACATTAGTTTACAAATTTCTGCAGAAAGTAGCAACAAGCATAGCTACTAAAAATAAACCAGAAACACAGGTGCACTGGATTTACTAGGGCAGGAATAGTATGTTTCCCTTAGTAGGATGTTTGCAAGGATAAAACATGTCAGTACTAATTAAATCACCCAAAAGCAGTAATTCCTCTGCCTATGAATGGGTATCTGTCTGTGTATTGCGGTTTTTAGTTGACGCAGGCACTGTAAATGAAATAACAGCCCATTTCAGTAACTGCTTATGCAAAAATAAAATAACAGTTAATTCAGAAATTTGATCCCTGAACATTTTATGAAAAGGCAAAACTAAGTACTATGATTGAAAAGTAAAACACTGATATAATTATATTTTTAATTCAAATAATCACACTTTTAACATATTTAGTAGAAAACACTTAAAATATTGTAAGGTTTTCTGTATCTCATAAACAAAAAATGATCAATAATAATTATTTTGTCTATTTATATAATGAAAAAAATTCTGCATTATATTTGAGGAACAGTATGTGATCTAACAGATACATTTTTTTGTCTTCTTAGAAAATTTTAATTCTTACACATTAGTGATAAGTCATGAATCTTCCATTTAATTATTTCTAGTGATATGCAATATCCTAATCCTTAATTGCAGTGTGTGTGTGTGTGTGTCAATTGCCATCATCCATCATGTTCATTTACTCCCTCTCTCACAAAATAGATTCATTATCTACTGTTGGTGCTAAGTATTCAACAATAACTGTTAGTTCATCAGTACTAATTTGTTACTCTAGATATTTGGCCGTGAAAGGATGTACTTATTTCATGTGTTACATTACCATAAGGAAGTAGTGTTGCATTTTCATATGGAAACATGTCCTGAATAACTTTGGATGTTGTGTTACTGAACATAAATGGTAATCATTAAATGTAAACATTTATTTCAGGGTTTCCAAATTATTTGAAACTGCAGATTTCTCGTATATTTTACCAAGCCACAGATTAACAGTTTATATAATGGGTATATTTGTGGGCTACTTCCTGAGGATATATGGGAGAAATTTTAAATTGAAAAAGGTGAGATTTCTATATGTAACTCAGTAAATTTTATTAATTCATATTGGAATCACAAATTTTACATAGTCCTTTTTATTTCTATGAGGATTAGTTAATAATTAATCTGCATAAAGAATATATAAGAAATAATATACTGTCATTAAAAATAAAATAAAAATCTTGTTAACCATTATTTTGTGGTTGTTACATAATGGAGAAAACCAAATCATTTTTTTCTGTCACTGGTGAACATTCAGGGGCACAAATAACAATGATCATTTAATGTAAAGAAGGAATTCTGGTTGGAATTAAAAGGTGAAAATGGTGGCAGATAGAAAGTCTCTAACCAAGAAATATTGTGTTTTTTATGGCTAAAGGCAATGTGAATATGGAGGATATTTTGTTCCAAGGTTCAGGAAAAGGGAGGTGATGTAGGAGGATACAAAAGAGGCTCCAAGTCACTTAGGATCCCTTAACTTATTTGAAATGTAGATAATGTTCAAATGTGTGTGAATTGCTAAGGGATCAAACTGCTGAGCTCATCGGTCCCTGTAGATAATGCATGAGATTCAAATGTAGGTGGCAGTACTGTCAAACAGATAAGACAAGCTAAGCTGTTGAAAACTCAGTGTAAAAACAGCAGAAGCTCTTGAAAAATGAAGAGTGAGCTGCAGCCAATGTCAGTACGTAGATATAAATAAAGTGGTATGCAAGAGATGAAGTGACAAACCTGGCAGAGAAGAAAAATTGCAAGATAACCTGATTTTCTTATAATTCTTTATATTTCATTTGTTTGTCACTTTTCTGCCACGGTTTATTTCTTCTGACATTTAAATTTCAGTACTAAATTCAACTCATTTTGTATAAGTTTGTATCCGATAACTTTCTTAAAGGCATAAGTAAATTTTGTGCTAAAAAAATATAAAACAAAACAAAACATTGTACCACTGCAACCAATATACACAAAAGGAGAAATTTAGAATTAAGTGGTGAACAATGATCTAGAACTGATTGTGAATTATAATGAATTGCAACAGATTAATAAATGTTGTAAAATGTATTGTTTTAAATGGACAGTTTACATCATTAAAAAAATCAGCATGGAGCTTTGTTGTGAGACCCACAACAAATTCTTCTTCTTTGCCAACCTCTTCATCTCAGAGTAGCACTTGAAACCTATGTCCTGAATTATTTGCTGGATGTATTCTAATCTCTGCCTTCATCTACAGTTTTTTCTCTCTATAGCTCACTGAAGTATGATGCAAGTCTGTCGCTGATGTCTTAACAGATGTCCTATCATCCTGTCCCTTCTCCTTGTCAGTGTTTTCCACATATTCCTTCCCTATCTGATTCTGTGTAGACTTCCACATTCCTTACCTAATCAGTCCATCCAATTTTCAACATTCGTCTGTAGCACCACATCTCAAATGCTTCAATTTTCTTTTCTTCTGGGGTTTCACTGCCATACAATGCTGTGCTTCAGACATACATTCTCAGAAAAGTCTCTCTCAAATTAAGGTCTATGTTTGATACTAGTAGACTCCTCTTGGCCAGGAATACCCTGTTTGGCAGCACTAATGTGCTTTTGATGCCCTCCTTGCTCTGTCTGTCATTGATTATTTTGCTTCCTAGGTAGTAGAATGCCTTAACTTCATCTACTTTGTGACCATCAATCCTGATGTTAATTTTCTCAATGTTCTTATTTCTGCTACTTCTCATTATGTTCTTCTTTCTTTGATTTACTCTTCATCCATATTTATTCTTTACTCATTAGACTGCTCGTTCCATTCAGCAGATCATGTAATTCTTCTTCACTTTCACTCAGGATACCAATAGTATCATTGACATACTCTCACCTTGAATTTTAATCCCACTCCTAAACCTTTCTTTTATTTCCATCATTGCCTCTTCAGTGTATAGATTGAACATTAGGGGTGAAAGACTACATCCCTATTTTATGACCTTTTTAATCTGAAGACTTTGCTCTTGGTTGTCCACTCTTATTAGTCCCTTGTGGCTCTTGTACATATTGTCTACTGTTTTGTTTTGAACGGCCAGTGTCGGTTGGTCGCAGTCAGTGTGCTCCCTGCCGCCGTTGGATAAGCAGCTGCAGCAGCAAGTCGTATACTCCTAGCTCACTCATTTGTTACATAGTTTAATTCTTAATTTCTTTGCGTGTTTTTGGTACTTGCATTGTGTACGTCATAAATTTCGGGCGTATTATAGTATTTGAGAGTTGTAGCATCGCGTTTTAGTACCTGAATAGTGTAAATTCGCGTAGTCGTTTGTCTACTGTTTTGTTTTGAACGGCCAGTGTCGGTTGGTCGCAGTCAGTGTGCTCCCTGCCGCCGTTGGATAAGCAGCTGCAGCAGCAAGTCGTATACTCCTAGCTCACTCATTTGTTACATAGTTTAATTCTTAATTTCTTTGCGTGTTTTTGGTACTTGCATTGTGTACGTCATAAATTTCGGGCGTATTATAGTATTTGAGAGTTGTAGCATCGCGTTTTAGTACCTGAATAGTGTAAATTCGCGTAGTCGTTTGTCTACTGTTTTGTTTTGAACGGCCAGTGTCGGTTGGTCGCAGTCAGTGTGCTCCCTGCCGCCGTTGGATAAGCAGCTGCAGCAGCAAGTCGTATACTCCTAGCTCACTCATTTGTTACATAGTTTAATTCTTAATTTCTTTGCGTGTTTTTGGTACTTGCATTGTTTAATTCATAAATTTCGAGCGTATTATAGTATTTGAGAGTTGTAGCATCGCGTTTTAGTGCCTGAATAGTGTAAATTCGCGTAGTCGTTTGTCTACTGTTTTGTTTTGAACGGCCAGTGTCGGTTGGTCGCAGTCAGTGTGCTCCCTGCCGCCGTTGGATAAGCAGCTGAGCAGCAAGTCGTATACTCCTAGCTCACTCATTTGTTACATAGTTTAATTCTTAATTTCTTTGCGTGTTTTTGGTTCTTGCATTGTTTAATTCATAAATTTCGGGCGTATTATAGTATTTGAGAGTGTAGCATCGTGTTTTAGTACCTGAATAGTGTAATTTCGCTTAGTCTCCTTCCGCCGCCGAGCAGTGTCAGCAGTGCGCAAGTAGCAGCATTACTGCATTTACTAGGCAATCTTGTATTTTAATAATCGTTTAAATTTTGTCGATTTGTTTGCGCTCTCTGTAGATTAGTTCAGACGTTCTTAGCAAAACAGTTTTTAGCATGGATAGGGACTGCAACTGCTGTGTTCGGATGCAGGCTGAGTTGGCATCCCTTCGCTCCCAGCTTCAGGCAGTGTTGGCTTCGGTCACACAGCTTGAGGCTGTTGCCAATGGGCATCACTGTGGGGGTCGGGATGGGGGTTTGTCGGGGACGGCCAGCTCGTCCCACGCATCCCCTGATCGGACTACGACTGTGGTTGCCCGGGATACTGCCCGCATTGAGGCTGATCCCTCACCTGTGGTAGAGTGGGAGGTCGTTTCAAGGTGTGGCAGGGGGCGAAAGACATTCCGGAGGGCTGAACGGAAAGCCTCTCCAGTTTGTCTGACGAACCGGTTTCAGGCTCTGTCTCAGGCTGATACTGATCTTCGGCCTGACATGGCTGCTTGTCCTGTTCCAGAGGTTGCCCCTCAGTCTGCAAGATCCGGGCAGTCGCAGAGGGTGGGCTTACTGGTAGTTGGGAGCTCCAACGTCAGGCGCGTAATGGGGCCCCTTAGGGAAATGGCAGCAAGAGAGGGGAAGAAAACCAATGTGCACTCCGTGTGCATACCGGGGGGAGTCATTCCAGATGTGGAAAGGGTCCTTCCGGATGCCATGAAGGGTACAGGGTGCACCCATCTGCAGGTGGTCGCTCATGTCGGCACCAATGATGTGTGTCGCTATGGATCGGAGGAAATCCTCTCTGGCTTCCGGCGGCTATCTGATTTGGTGACGACTGCCAGTCTCGCTAGCGGGATGAAAGCAGAGCTCACCATCTGCAGCATCGTCGACAGGACTGACTGCGGACCTTTGGTACAGAGCCGAGTGGAGGGTCTGAATCAGAGGCTGAGACGGTTCTGCGACCGTGTGGGCTGCAGATTCCTCGACTTGCGCCATAGGGTGGTGGGGTTTCGGGTTCCGCTGGATAGGTCAGGAGTCCACTACACGCAACAAGCGGCTACACGGGTAGCAGGGGTTGTGTGGCGTGGGCTGGGCGGTTTTTTAGGTTAGATGGCCTTGGGCAAGTACAGAAAGGGCAACAGCCTCAACGGGTGCGGGGCAAAGTCAGGACATGCGGGGACCAAGCAGCAATCGGTATTGTAATTGTCAACTGTCGAAGCTGCGTTGGTAAAGTACCGGAACTTCAAGCGCTGATAGAAAGCACCGAAGCTGAAATCGTTATAGGTACAGAAAGCTGGCTTAAGCCAGAGATAAATTCTGCCGAAATTTTTACAAAGGTACAGACGGTGTTTAGAAAGGATAGATTGCATGCAACCGGTGGTGGAGTGTTCATCGCTGTTAGTAGTAGTTTATCCTGTAGTGAAGTAGAAGTGGATAGTTCCTGCAAATTATTATGGGTGGAGGTTACACTAAACAACCGAACTAGGTTAATAATTGGCTCCTTTTACCGACCTCCCGACTCAGCAGCATTAGTGGCAGAACAACTGAGAGAAAATTTGGAATACATTTCACATAAATTTTCTCAGCATGTTATAGTCTTAGGTGGAGATTTCAATTTACCAGATATAGACTGGGACACTCAGATGTTTAGGACGGGTGGTAGGGACAGAGCATCGAGTGACATTATACTGAGTGCACTATCCGAAAATTACCTCGAGCAATTAAACAGAGAACCGACTCGTGGAGATAACATATTGGACCTACTGATAACAAACAGACCCGAACTTTTCGAATCTGTATGTACAGAACAGGGAATCAGTGATCATAAGGCCGTTGCAGCATTCCTGAATATGGAAGTTAATAGGAATATAAAAAAAGGGAGGAAGGTTTATCTGTTTAGCAAGAGTAATAGAAGGCAGATTTCAGACTACCTAACAGATCAAAACGAAAATTTCTGTTCCGACACTGACAATGTTGAGTGTTTATGGAAAAAGTTCAAGGCAATCGTAAAATGCGTTTTAGACAGGTACGTGCCGAGTAAAACTGTGAGGGACGGGAAAAACCCACCGTGGTACAACAACAATGTTAGGAAACTACTGCGAAAGCAAGGAGAGCTCCACTCCAAGTTTAAACGCAGCCAAAACCTCTCAGACAAACAGAAGCTAAACGATGTCAAAGTTAGCGTAAAGAGGGCTATGCGTGAAGCGTTCATTGAATTCGAAAGTAAAATTCTATATACCGACTTGACAGAAAATCCTAGGAAGTTCTGGTCTTACGTTAAATCAGTAAGTGGCTCGAAACAGCATATCCAGACACTACGGGATGATGATGGCATTGAAACAGAGGATGACACGCGTAAAGCTGAAACACTAAACACCTTTTTCCAAAGCTGTTTCACAGAGGAAGACCGCACTGCAGTTCCTTCTCTAAATCCTCGCACAAACGAAAAAATGGCTGACATCGAAATAAGTGTCCAAGGAATAGAAAAGCAACTGGAATCACTCAATAGAGGAAAGTCCACTGGACCTGACGGGATACCAATTCGATTCTACACAGAGTACGCGAAAGAACTTGCCCCCCTTCTAACAGCCGTGTACCGCAAGTCTCTAGAGGAACGGAGGGTTCCAAATGATTGGAAAAGAGCACAGATAGTCCCAGTCTTCAAGAAGGGTCGTCGAGCAGATGCGCAAAACTATAGACCTATATCTCTTACGTCGATCTCTTGTAGAATTTTAGAACATGTTTTTTGCTCGCGTATCATGTCATTTCTGGAAACCCAGAATCTACTATGTAGGAATCAACGTGGATTCCGGAAACAGCGATCGTGTGAGACCCAACTCGCCTTATTTGTTCATGAGACCCAGAAAATATTAGATACAGGCTCCCAGGTAGATGCTATTTTTCTTGACTTCCGGAAGGCGTTCGATACAGTTCCGCACTGTCGCCTGATAAACAAAGTAAGAGCCTACGGAATATCAGACCAGCTGTGTGGCTGGATTGAAGAGTTTTTAGCAAACAGAACACAGCATGTTGTTATCAATGGAGAGACGTCTACAGACGTTAAAGTAACCTCTGGCGTGCCACAGGGGAGTGTTATGGGACCATTGCTTTTCACAATATATATAAATGACTTAGTAGATAGTGTCGGAAGTTCCATGCGGCTTTTCGCGGATGATGCTGTAGTATACAGAGAAGTTGCTGCATTAGAAAATTGTAGCGAAATACAGGAAGATCTGCAGCGGATAGGCACTTGGTGCAGGGAGTGGCAACTGACCCTTAACATAGACAAATGTAATGTATTGCGAATACATAGAAAGAAGGATCCTTTATTGTATGATTATATGATAGCGGAACAAACACTGGTAGCAGTTACTTCTGTAAAATATCTGGGAGTATGCGTGCGGAACGATTTGAAGTGGAATGATCATATAAAACTAATTGTTGGTAAGGCGGGTACCAGGTTGAGATTCATTGGGAGAGTGCTTAGAAAATGTAGTCCATCAACAAAGGAGGTGGCTTACAAAACACTCGTTCGACCTATACTTGAGTATTGCTCATCAGTGTGGAATCCGTACCAGGTCGGGTTGACGGAGGAGATAGAGAAGATCCAAAGAAGAGTGGCGCGTTTCGTCACTGGGTTATTTGGTAACCGTGATAGCGTTACGGAGATGTTTAATAAACTCAAGTGGCAGACTCTGCAAGAGAGGCGCTCTGCATCGCGGTGTAGCTTGCTCGCCAGGTTTCGAGAAGGTGCGTTTCTGGATGAGGTATCGAATATATTGCTTCCCCCTACTTATACTTCCCGAGGAGATCACGAATGTAAAATTAGAGAGATTAGAGCGCGCACGGAGGCTTTCAGACAGTCGTTCTTCCCGCGAACCATACGCGACTGGAACAGGAAAGGGAGGTAATGACAGTGGCACGTAAAGTGCCCTCCGCCACACACCTTTGGGTGGCTTGCGGAGTATCAATGTAGATGTAGATGTAGATCTCTCCCTATAGCTTACCCCTATTTTTCCAGAACTTCAAACATCTTGCACCATTTTACATTGTCAAACGCTTTTTTCATGTCAACAAATCCTATGAACCTGTCTTGATTTTTCTTCAGTCTTGCTTCCGTTATCAACTGCAATGTGAGAATTGCCTCTCTGGTGCCTTTACCTTTCCTAAAGCCAAACTGATCATCATCTAACACATCCTCCGTTCTTCTGTGTATTATTCTTGTCAGAAACTCGGATGCATGAGCTGTTAAGCTGACTGTGTGATAATCCTTGCACTTGTCAGCCTTTGCAGTCTTTGGAATTGTGTGGACTATATTTTTCCAAAAGTCAGGTGGTATGTCACCAGACTCATACATTCTACACGCCAAAGTGAATAGTCATCTTGTTGCCACTTCCCGCAATCATTTTGGCAATTCTGATAGATTGTTATCTACTCCTTCTGCCTTATATGATCTTAAGTCATCCAGATCTTAAGTCCTCTTTTAAATTTTGATTCTAATACTGGATCCAGTATCTCTTCTAAATTGACTCCTGTTTCTTCTTCTATCACATCAGACAAATTTTCCCTCTCATAGAGGCCTTCAGTGTATTCTTTCCATCTACCTGCTCTCTCCTCTGCGTTGAACAGTAGAACCCCATTGCACACTTAACATTGCCACTCTTGCTTTTAATTTCACCGAAGGTACTTGTGACTTTCCTCTAAGCTGAGTCAGTCCTTCTGGCAATCATTTTTTGTTAGATTTCTTCACATTTTTCATGCAGCCATTTGATCTTAGCTTCCCTGCACCTCCTATTTATTTCATTCCTCAGGGACTTGTTTTTCTGTATTCCTGAATTTCCCTGGACATTTTTGTACTTGCGTCTTTCATCAATCAGCAGCAGTATTTATACTGTTACCCAAGGTTTCTTCTCAGGTACCTTCTTTGTACCTGTGTTTTTCTTTCCAACTTCTGTGATTGCCCTTTTAGGAGATGTCCATTCCTCTTCAACTGTGCTGCCTACTGAGCTATTCATAATTACTATACCTATAGCCCTAGAGAACTTCAAGCATATCTAATCATTCCTGAGTATTTCTGTATCCCACTTCTTTGCGTATTGATTCTTTCTGACTAATCTCTTTAAACGTCAGCCTACTCTTCATACTACATTCTGATCTGATCTACTGCTGGGTATGCCTTACAATCTAGTATCTGATTTTGGAATCTCTGTCTGACCATGAAGTAATATAACTGAAATCTTCCTGTATCACCCAGTCTTTTCCAAGTATACCTCCTCCTCTTGTGATTCTTGAACAGAGTATTCGCTATTACTAGCTGAAATTTATTACAGAACTCAATTAGTCTCTCTCTCATCTCGTGTCCCAAGCCCATATTATCCTGTAACCATCTCTTCTACTCCTTCCCCTACAACTGCATTCCAGTTGTAATCTTACCCTTCCACACATCACTATTAAAATTCTCATTCTTTACACAAATTTTGAAAGCTTTGAGAGGCATAAGATATACAGAAGAATAATTTCTTACTTATCTTCATTATCTTGTTGTTATTGTCAATGGCTCAAAGTTTTGTCTAGGGGTACATTCTTGCAGCTGAAATTTTGAGGATTTTGTGGGTTCTTGATGACTAAATAGCTGATGAAGATTTGCCTGTGTTATACTTGAACTTTATTCTTTGTCGCATCTTTCAACATCACACCATTTTTACATTTTCCTCATAAAAAAAGAAAAATAAATAAATAAATAAACAATTGTTGGTGACAAACTTAGAAAATGTCTACTTCCATCAGAGGCATGCCCACCACTACTTACATTCTGCAGTACTCACTTTATTCCAAACAGTTTACAAAGCAAAAGAGTTTACAAACTTACTTTAGCAAAGAAGAATCTTCTCTAAAATATGTCATAATTTTGTAAATAAATCTAGAAATAAATTCAACAATTACCATTGGATTGTGCAATTAACAGTATGAATTTTAAGTATGCCACAAATTTTGTAATTTCAATTATTTTTAAAAGAAGAGTAATTTTAACTGTTAGTACATATTGATTGTAACAAATTAATTTCTTTTTTATACTTTTTAGCCTGAAATATAATACAGCATATACAAAATCATATGAATTCTTTTAGTGACATAGCTGAGATAATTTTAACCTATGCAAGAATCGAGAGTATACATGGTATTAGTTATCTCTATAATAAAGAAAAAGGTAACGTTAGAGGAGAGTGATTCATTATATCATCCCCCTCACAAAATTTGGAAACAGGGTGTTTACAATATTTTGTGACAGACTATAAGGTTTGCCAAATGGTGTGCAAAATGATGCCCAGGATATCAGATGGATCTATAGAAGTATCTGATACATAACATATTACAGAGAACATACGAAAAATATCTACTATAAAAATCATACATAATCTATACATATATCAGGATATGGCATTCAGATTTTCAGATCTGTGGAACATACTGTCACAAGACAAATAATACAAGGTCAAAACTACAACATTACACCACTAAACCATAGAAATAATTACAGAGACAAAGTAAACTACTAGAATTTATAAATTTTATGTTAAGTTCTATAAAAATAAACCTTCAAAATCTTCAAAAGAGAAGAGAAAAAAGTTCAGAGCGTATGTGTACAATGACTTGAAAAACTCACCATGACGGGTACAGACAAGAAGAATATATTCAGTCATGAGTAGGAATCAATCAGCCATACAAACTGTAGTATTCAAGGATATGTTGACTCATGAAAGAACAAAATAACGGAAAAATATTAGGGCCTGAGTTTTTTATGTGGGGACCGACCCCCGAATCCAAACCACACTGGGTACAAATCAGCAAAAAAGTTTTGACACAACAAAATGAATAAAACTCATAATCATATCAGTAAGTCCAATTATATGCAAAGAGTAATTGTGAGAAGCATCTAGCACAGTTTTAATCTGCCAGGAAGTTTCCTATCAGCACACACTCCACTGCAGAGTGAAAATCTCATTCTTGAAACATCCCCCAGGCTGTGGCTAAGCCATGTCTCCGTAATATCCTTTCTTCCAGGAGTGCTAGTTCTGCAGTATATTATTAGATGCTCACACAGAAGATGCCACAATATTATAGGAGGAGAAGGCATACCTGCCTTACAATTTATAAAGCAATAGACAATATTTGCTATTAATACCGAGAACTATGTAGGTGCACAAGTCATCCTACATGCGTGTCTCATTTGGCTTTTCATGTTTGTAAACACAGAGCAATAATGGATAGGTGGTTGCGTAATGACCAAGGTCAATGTTCACACAGAGTATGTCCCATGTGGCTGATGCAATGGCTTTGTAATTTTATTTTTTTATTTTGTATTATTTTTTGATAGGAATAAGGGAAAGGAAAGACTTCATTTAATTTCTATAATAATGGGTAAGGTCACCGACGAGTTTAATTTTTTTTACAATTGTCAGCACCTTTAACCCACACTGACACAGATTCGGATTCATTTATTTTATGATGTCATCCTACATGGTCCGTCAGTGTTCTGTGGTAGGGTTCTGAACTTTACTATTAGCAACAGTGATACTTTTCACCAAGGTAGTGCAGGCAGTGATTTTTTAACTAAATTTATTTATATAATACTGTTATAATAATTTTTGTGCACTTTTGTTGAAAAGAATAATACACTGATAACACAAAACACCATAACCACTGCCCACTGTGATTCCGAATGCCCCCTGGTGACATTGTGAGCACGTGATGTGGTAAGAAAAGTACTCATATATAAACAGGAAATCATTCTAGCAACAACACAATCTGCAAATGGGGAAATTCACTGACATAAGTGACTTTGACAAATGATACATTGTTATGGTCCCGTGCCTGGGAATGAACTTCTTGGAAATGGTGAAGCTGGTTAACTGTTAACTTGCTACTGTTGTGAGCATTGTGGAAAATGGTTGAAGAATGAAACCATGAGTAGGTGATAAGATGTTGGACGTCTACACCCCATCACAGAATGTGGATATCAGAAGTTTGCCCACTGCACAAGGCAAGACAGATGTGGGACATATCTGATGACAATGTTGGTGCAAGCACAAGTGTTTTGAAGTACAATGCATAGCATATATTGTTGAATATAGGGTTGTACAACAGATTATCCCTATATATTCCCAAGCTGATCCTACAACAACATCAATTATAATAGTCGCAAATATCAGAACATTTAGATTGGACTGTGGATCAATAGAAACATGTAACATGGTCAGATGAACCATGTTTCTTGTTTTACACCAAGTTGATGATTGTGTCTGAATATGCTGTCATACAGGTGAATGGCTGCTTGAAAAGTGCACCAGATCCTGGGTGCAGGACATTGGAAACAGTATTATGGTATGGCAGACACTCACATTGGTTTCCATGGGACCTGGTACAATCAAAGGCACTTTGTCATCTGTGGACCACGTCAAAATTATTGCAGATACTTGCATCTGTTCATGTTTGATGTCTGGAGGCAATGGCATTTTTCAGTAGGATAACTACACATGTCACAAGGTCAGAACTGTGCTACAGTTGTTTGAATAGCACAATAGTGAATCCTCATTCACATCTTGGCCATCAAATTCACTTTATCTGAACCCTACGGAACACATATGGAAAGCTATCAAGTGCCAGCTCTGTGCCCACAAACCACTGATCCAACCTCACATATTTCTAGAACCTATCCATGAGTTGACAAAGCCATGCTGTGCAGAACCACTGCTGTATTGTGTTCCAAAGTTGGATAAACAAACTCTTCAGCAATTAATCATAGCGTTTTGCCCATAAGTGTATGTACTATTTCCTGGAATATCATGTTCTATACTTTATATAATATGATTCTGCAGAATTTACATATCAGTTTAATTGCAGTAATAGTTATTTTGATCAATTACTTGAAATTATTGAGTTTTAATCATCACACACTGTTTTGTTACAGGCATACATAGGCATTGGTTGGATGCTTGTTTCTGTGTTGTTTTACTTGTCATTTGTAATGCCAGCAACAATGGGTCAAGAAAGCTACAAATATGATCCACTAGATGCAGCGAACTATGCTGCATTTGCTCCTATTGGATGGTGTTTGTGTTTTATGTGGATAATATTTGTATCATATGTAAACCAAGGAGGTAAGGTCCTTTTATATGTATACATATAAAAATTTTCACATTCTCATCAATTATCACTTCTGTATATTTAATTTGAATCTCATTCTGCAAAAAAGAACAGGAGAGAACTGAACTAACTTCAGTAATGTATGTTACATGATTTAAAAATGAAACAAAGACACATACATTATATGTACAACATACTAATTATTCATGATTATTTTTTCAGGTATTATGGGGAGCATTCTCTCATGGAAAGTATTCTTAATATCAACAAGGATATCATATGCAGTGTATCTTACACAGTTTCCAATTTTCTTTTACAATGTTGGAACAACAAGACACACTGACCAATATAGCATTCGACTACTGGTAAGCTATAAAATAATAATAAAATAACACATAATTTGTAGCACTCGGGGTGTGTGTGTGTGTGTGTGTGTGTGTGTGTGTGTGTGTGTGTGTGTGTGTGTGTGTGTGTGTGTGTGTGTGAGAGAGAGAGAGAGAGAGAGAGAGAGAGAGAGAGAGAGAGAGAGAGAGAGAGAGAGAGAGAGAGAGAGAGAGAGAGAGAGAGAGAGAGAGAGAGAGAGATTGCCTCATGTTCCTGTTTCTGCTGTATAAAGGATAAGATTTACTTTAATTTAAATGTAGAGTCAAAATGTAAGTAAAATAAAAGGATCTAGAATAAACCAAATGTTTACAATACATATCATGTACATTTATTTTCCATATAAGGCTGACAAATTTATAAACTGAGGTGATAAAAGGCATGGGATAGCAATATGCATATATACAAATGGTGATAGCATCACATACACAAGATACAAATGGCCAGTGTTTTGGCAGAGCTGTCATTTGGGCTCAGATGATTCATACAGGAAGGTTTCTGACATTATTATGGCTGTACAATGGGAATAAACAGGGTTTGAACATGGAATGGTGATTGGGGCTACATGCATTGGCAATTTCATTTTGGAAATTGATAGGGAATTCAATATTCCAAGATCTAAAGTGTCAAGAGTGTGCCAAGAATACCAGATGTCATGAATTACCTCTCACCATGGACAATGCAGTGGCCAATTTCCTTCACTTAATGACTGAGAGCAGTGGTGTTTGTGTAGAGTTGTCAGTGCTAACAGACAAGCAACAATGTGTGAAGTAACTGTAGAAATCAATGCGAGATATATGACGAATGCACCCCTTAGGACAATGAGGTAAAATTTTGTGTCAGTGAGCAGACAATTGAAGCAAGTGCCTTTGCTAACAGCATGACATCACCTGCAGCAGCTTTTCTAGGCTCGTGACCAAATCAGTTGGACCCTAGATGACTGGAAAACTGTGGCCTGGTCAGATGAGTCCTGATGTCAGTTGGTAAGAGCTGATTGTAGGGTTCGAGTGTGGTGCAGGCCCCATGAAGCCATGGGTCCAAATTGTCAACAAGGCTCTGTGCAAGCTGGAGGTGGTTCCATAATGGTGTAGGCTGAGTTTACATGGAATGGACTGGGCCCTCTGGTCTAACTGAGCTGGCCATTGGCTGGAAATGGTTATGTTCACCTACTTGGAAGCTATTCAACATGGACTTCATGTTCCCAAACAACGATGGAATTTTTATGGATAACAATGCACCATGTCATCTGGCCAGATCAGTTTATGCACAATATCCTCCACTGGCAACACTTTCGGAATTATGAATGGCTATCCCTGCCACGTTGAGCTACTTGTACTACCCCAGGTAAGAGGAGGTCCAACACAATATTAGGAGATATCCCATGACTTTTGTCACCTCAGTGTAGATAAATTCAAGATGTCACATACAAAATTTTAACACATCAGGTTTTCACTGTGTTAATATATGATTTATGCCATGAACACATTGGAACAACATCTATCATTAGATGACCGAGCATGGAACTCTGCAAGGTGTTACAAGTCATGGAACCCCTTTAAGAGGAGGCAGATGCCCATTTCTATTGTTCAATATTACTTTCTGTTTTGTTTCACTTAAGTGTCAAAGATTGTTAGCAATATTTCATATTTATTGATTGTAAGATGTAATTAGCAAAGGATTATACATCTCGTTCAGATGGAATAGCTTCTTGAAGTCCAATTTCAACTTGATTACATATATTGTTATTAGGCTTACCTATAATTTCCCTATAAATAAGCTTTTATAGAAATTTAGAAAAAAATTTTAACAGCAAAACTGTGCTGTTTTATCAAAATTTTGCGTGCATGGTATAACATTGCATAATTGAATTTGAAATTTGATGTAGCCCCAAACGAAGAGGAAAGGAATATGGTGAAAATTGAAAAAATACTGAAGTGTGTAGGAAGAAGAAATGAGATGGAACTAACTTCTCCATGTTAATTTTTACATGCCTCAATAAAAAGGGAAAAAACTGGTGCAAACTTAGTTATTAAATTATACTATTTGTGAGGGATTTTCATTGAGTAAATGATTTAGTCACAAATCTGAAGGGTCTCATGTTAGTTTCCTATGATATGAATTGTGACTATTTCCATTTATTTTTCATTCATACTGATGATAATTTGTAGTGAAAATGTCACTGTATAATTCTAAGTATTCTCAGTAATTAATTTGTGTAGTATGTGACAATACAGGTACAAAAACTTAAAGTATTTTATACCTTACTAGCATTTAGATACCAAAAGTCTTTATCTAGCCTGTGATTCTTTATATTTTGAGATATGGAAATGTCTACAATTACATTTTGTTGAATTCACTTATATTGTTACCATTGTATGTAATTTATTGTATTTACAAATTATTTATTACTAATTAATATTCATAATTCTTTTTTCAGTTTAATGCAGCAGAAACTGCAGCCATTGTTCTTGCTTCAGTTGCCCTTACATTGTTCATAGACTTGCCATTCCAAAATATTAGAAATGTTCTACTGAAGAAAAAGAAGTCATGAAGATAAATTTGGTCATCTCTTTTATGTTGTAAAAAATTTAATGCATTAATGCAAATTGTTTGCTAGGAAGTGATGAGTGATCCACTTTGAATATTGTATACTGTGATTTAGAAGTGAGTGCACAATATGTCGAAGACTGACAGAAAGAAAATTTGAGTGAGGGTGTAAAATACATCAGCTTATAATGAACAAACAACTGTGAGGAGCTTACCTTAAGACTCTACTCTCCAGTGATGACTGAGTGCTCATTAATAGAATCTTTCTATGTTCCAGGAATGAAAGCAATTAACTAATGACATAAATTGACTGTAATCACCAACAGATGAAGCAATGGCCACACTGATGAATAATATGTATATAGTAACAGAAAACAAATTATTCAGCTAATGGAACTGTACCTCTGATTTTCAAGAGGTATTGTTATTGCTCACCTGTATATCAAGCCACATGTTTGGCAAATTTCATAAGTTGATGAAGTTGTTGGTTACCAAGCCGTCAGAATGGTCCCCTTGACCAAAAAACAACTGTGATACAAAAATATCAAGGAGATAGCGGCAATCAACTCACTAATGAAATGGATGCCACTTCTTTGACAGCTTGAGTACTGACACCTTACAATCTGGAATATGTGTGCTAGCCACTGCTGATTAAGTACTTTAATCAAACAGTTGTAAGTGATCTTGTCAGTTACTTACATTGATGTTCTCAAGGGAAATACCTTTAGTTTCAAAAGCTGAAAAATTAATTCTTTGTTATTAGATGCTGTAAGAGTGACCTGTTGGTGAACAGAGCTAAAAGATACAGCTTTATTTTTCAAATTATTCTACAAATATATCTATCCAATTGTTGTTCTGTTGCATTTTGCATCATTAGGAAAAATATTATTTATTAGTAACAACATTTTTAGATATATCATTAAGAGCCATTTGCAAACGTAAGTGTGAAGCATCAAAATTCTTGGAAAATTGTAAAGTGACATTGAACTTTAAGAGCTCATATACAAAACAGACAGCAAATGGTGTTTTAAATACAGCCCCATTATTGTTGAAGGAATTTCTCAGGTAAAGATGTTAATACTAAATAAAAAGGATATTGTAAATAAGATTGTAAGTTTCTACTGCAGAAAGACCTGTACAATTTTTTATGTGTATCAAATATAAATTATGTAAAATATTTTATATTTCTTCAGTTTGGTATCCAAACCATTTTATTGTATACAGAAAAAAGAGAGTTTTGCTACTTAAGCAGCAAAATAACTGATGATTGCCAAAGTAAAGAGGATATAAAATGTACACTGGCAATAACAAGAAAAGTATTTCTGAAAAAGAGGAATTTTTAACATCTAGTCTCAGTTTAAATGTCAAGAAATCTTTTCTGAAAGCATTTGTCTTGAGTGTAGTCTTGTATGGAAATGAAACTAAGCCAATATGGATTCAGTGAAGAAGAGATTAGAAACTTTTAAATGAGGTGCTATAGAATAATGGTGAAAATTGGATGGGTATATCTAATAATATATGAGGAAGTACTGAACTGAATTGACAAAAAAAAAAAAAATGGCATAACCTGACTAAAAGAAGGGATGAGTTGATAGGACACATTCTTAGACATCAGGGGCTCTCAGTTGGGTAATGAAGGGAAATTTGGGGTAACAATTCTAGAGGGAGACCAAGACTTGAGTACATTAAGCAGGTATACAGGGATGTATGTATTTTGCAGTAGTTATGCAGAGATGTAGAGAATTGCACAGGATAGACTAGCCTGGATAGCTGCATCAAACTGGTCTTCAAACTGTAGACATCAACAGCCACAGGAAATGTTCCAAAATAACAAGGAATAAACATCAAGTTTTAACATGTGTGCCAAAGGAGATCTCTTCTGAGCATTAAAAACTATGATGTATAATCCTCAAAGGAAGTGATATGTTAAAGCTTGAAGATAATGCGAACTGCTCCAAAGCTTAAATCTGTTCAGACTATTTTTATTTGATCCTCCCAGATGTGGCCATGGTGATCTATCAGATCAAGCACCAGACTCTGGCCCTGAAGCACCTCGGCCCATTTCCCAATAAGATCCAGGATTTTTCTTCATTCCAGTCCCTCCAGGATGATCCCAGGTCCACTCAACTTGCTATCAAATAAATACTGGGGATCTTTTCTAGGGATAAAAAGCAGACAGGGTTATGGGGCCACCACCCTTCCCCACCACTCTCCTCCACCACCCTCTCCCTCCAAGTGTTGCAGTGAAGAAAGCTTATGCTCTACCTATAGTCAAGCCAATAGCTACAGGTCTGCGCGGATAAGAAAAGTGCAATCCACATCCGCAAGGTCCTAATCCACAACCGCATCCACATCCGTAGCAATTAATCCGCATCTGCAAGTTCCTTATCCGCATCCGCATATATTTAAGTTTTGAATGAGTAATTAATAGCAATAGACAGTAGTACTTAGAATTATGGTATGTAATGACACAGTTATTGTTAGGGTGACATTTCTGTGACAACTGAACTACTTTTGACTTCTTAAATCACAGGAAGTGCTCTATACCTACTCTAAAGCAGACCATTCCAAACAGGAAAGTATTGGCGCTCCAGAGCACACACAGTAGCGGCTCGGATCTCGTGAGATTGGAAACGCTATTTAAAAAAATAAAATTCAATGTAATAGTATTAAATGACGAAATTACGTGTATAGAAACAATTATATTTCGCTGCTCTTGTGTCAAGGCAGTTGAAAATGATGATAGTTTTAAACTGTTACTAGCACATTACATTGTTGACCGACAGTTTTTTGGTACCCACTGCTTGGATGTGTCAAATTTTGAAGCCATTCATGTCAGCTGATGATTATATTATAGCTTACGCGTTCAGTCCTTGTCATTTCCAGGTGAATATATTTACAGTATTAGGCCTACACTGCAAAACGCTGCCGCAGCTGTGAAAAAATTAAACTGCCAGCAATAATTGACGTTGTCTGGAAGAAATAACTCGTCTTCCAAAGAGTGACAACAAAATCAGTGGTTACAGAAATTAGGAGTGGTTGGATGAGGTAGCAGTTCCTTAGCACTCACTGCGCTTTACTTGGCCCCCACATCAACAAGAAACTGTGCTGTCTCGAGAAACCCAGATCCACACACAACTTTGAATGGTAAAATGTCTTTGCTGACAAGATTGATAAGTTTTTCTGTCGCGGCTGTCTTCAAATTTGGCGGAACTTCAAGAACTTTCACGTCTCTCTTGGTATTTAAATAAGTAATTATGCTACTTTGTCGAGCCTCACATGAATGTTTTAGCAAATTTGAAGTTCCACTTTTGTGTCCAGTGTAGGAATATACTTTTTTACATGCAAAACAAGCCACTATATCTTTTATCTTTTCGTTGCCATCAAATAAGTATGCGAATTTTTTCCAAATTGGCAATTTCAATTTGTTTTTCTTCGCTAATGTAAAATCACCTTTTTTTCACCTTACATGAAATTGTATCCATCAATGTGGTGTTCATTTGAAGGAAGAACTCTCACTGATATTTGCTACGATGCACGTTGTCACTCGGTCACTACAAAGCGCTAACTGAAGGCAGCGGAAAATTGCAACGGGCACCTGTCTGGTAGACAGTGGGCAGGTTTGCCACCCAGAGAGCACTTCACAGGCCACACAAAAGACATAGTCGCAGAAACAGATTAGGCACAGGTCTCTTGGGTACAGCTACATCGGTCGTAGCCAGGGGCTGCCAACAGACATCCGCTCTACCCGGGCCCAGCAAGATTCCAAGAATGTCAACAGACTTGAAGTTTTCAACTAACATTGCAACATACGTACTGAGCAGATGCGTTGCTCATTATCCGCAGATGACCCACGGATATCCGCGCCGGTCGTGATTTTATCCGTCAAGTAACAAATACCGCGGATATCCGCATCCGCGCAGACCTCTATCAATAGCTTGGTTATGGGCTTGTGCCACAGACTTTACCTAAAGCTCTTACTTCCCAGATATGGGTAATAAATGTGTATTTGATGAACACATGCTAACATTACATTAAATTACAGCCTATGGTTACTTAACTATTAAGAGTTTAAAGAAACTTAGAAAATTATAAACAGTTTTTGTACTCTTTACGGATGTATCAAGCACCAAACATGCACACCTATATGTTGCTGTATGACATACTTAGAAACAGTTGCTGCAATAAGCACATAGTGATGAGGAGTGAGACAACAATCTTTCCAAATAACTGGACTTTCCAGAGGAATGAAAACATAGAAACAATTAATGTTCCATTAGAGTCTTCCATTCAACACGATTTTTTATAGAAACCTAAAAAACACGAATTTCAAGCAAAAATTTTTGTCTTTCTCAACATGTGAGGTTGCTCTCTTTAGTACTCATGTACATATATGTGGCTCAATGATAAAGTGCCAGATTACAAATCCAAAGGTCTCAAGTTTGATCCCTGGTCAGTCCTATGATTTTTATCCGTCACTTACAGTTATTTCATCCCTCGCAGTGTTTGTTGGTCTGAAAATGCTGAGTTACATTACAGTTCAGAGCCCACATTAAAACTGTAGGTCACTCTATAACTGGCAGGGTATGCCAGTTCAAAGATAAAGGCATATCACCTACAACAGGACCACGCCTAGTAAAGCACTGCGGTGTTCAAAACAACTGCTGAACTGATGACAGGTTTGCTTAGTACTCATAATCGTGAGAAAAATCTGTACTTTATAATTAAAAAAATAGTTACTCTGAATGCCTGATATGTATCAAGCTGGTCTGAACTTTATTGTTTTGGATAGCTAGATAATGAAGTTTGGTGTCCTTCACTAAATTAAGCTACCATTGTAATTGTACATTTCATTACCATTTGTATTTTCAGAACTTCACTTAACTCTTCCTGTGAATTTTTTATTGAATATAAAACCAAACTAAGGCTCATTTAAATATAGGGTAGACAGTAAGAACATTATCTGAAACATTAGCTCAAGACACATCATAGCACTATAGTACTAAGGTCTTGCCTGCCAGGCCTGATGAAGGTGACACAGAAGTTAAGGCACTGGGTTTATGTATAGGAGGTGTGGGACTCAAATTTCCATCTGGTGAACCAGATTTAGGGTTTCCATTATTTCCCTAAATTGTGCAGGGCAAATAGTTCCTTTGAAAATGATGTGGCAAATTTCTCTTGTCCAATCTGGGCTTGTGCACCATCTTCAATGATTTCATCAGTGACAAGACATTAAACCCTAATCTCCCTTGTTTGTCTGAAAATCAAGACAGTGTGATTGTTTCCAAGTGAGCAGGTGGCACTTAACTCAGTTATTGTTTCATATACATCTGCTTCTACAGGGGTTGGATAAAAATATGGAAACACCAAAAACACAACACATTACATGCCTAATATTTTGTAGGAAACCTGCTGGTGTTCAAAACCGCATCTAGTCATCTTGGAATGGATAAATACAGGTCCCATATGGTTTTCAAGGGAATCTTATACCATCCTTCCTGCAAAATAGTGGCAAGTTCAGGTGAAAATGTTGGGGGTGCATAACATTCTCACACACTTATCACCAAGGCAGACCACAAAGGCTCACTAATGTTGATATCTGTTGACTGTGATGGCCGGGAGAGATGCGACAACTCATCACTGTGCTCACAAAGCCAGGATCCTGGATGATGCTAGCTGTGTGAACAGGGGCTCTGTCATCTTGGAACACCGCATTACCATTATCGAACAAACATTGCACCATGGGATGCACATAATCAGCCAAAATCTTTATATAATCCTTAGCAATAATGCAACCTTACAGAGTAATACCATGATATGACTGTCCAAATTATCACCACACTCCTGCCATGATTCACTCTTTGGATGTAAACTTGGTCAGAAGTTGGAAACAGTGTGAAACAAGGCTCCGTTGCTCTGCAGTCCTGTTATGGGATTTTGCATCACTAATGAGTAGTTTTGGAATCCCAGCTCACCCTGAAATTCCCTGCTTATGGAGCTTCATTTATGTTAGTTTTGTGCTGATGTGGTTGGTTCACAAGTTTGATATTCAGTTCTGCAGTGATTTTGCAGTTGTCGTCCTCTTATTTTTCTTCAGTCTTCTTCAATGACCATCTGTCATGATCACTCAACACACAATTTTGTTCACATTGTTACTTAGCACATGTTGTTTTTCTGCTTTTATTGTATGTTGTACAAATCTTCAATGTTGTGCCTCTGGAAACACCAAACACTTTGACTACCTTGTTTATGGAAGCACCAACAATACGTGCATCAACAATTTGCCCACATTCAAATTCACTTAGCCATGACCTAATGCACTCATAACTACACAGAACACTCTTCTGAACACAGCTACTGCTTGTAACATATTTGGGACATAGCACAGGTATCATTTGTGGTCACATACAACAGCACAACCTGCAGATTTGTCTAGCATATGCATTTATGTTCAAGAATGTTTCTCATCGTGTTTACATATTTTTCTCCAGTCCTCATATACCTACACACATACACCACAACTTACCTATGGTACCCTCTACCATGCACCATAGGTAGCTTGTGGGGTCTGCGTGTTGATGTATGGGGATTGGAGAAAAATTGCATTTCATGTTCCACTTGCAAAGAGATTGAGGGAAAAATGGTTGTCTATTTACTTCCTTATGAGCACTGATTTTCTCATCTTATCTTTGTCGTCATCACACAAAATATACATTGCAAAAATACAATCATTCTGTAATCAGCTTTAAATGGCAGATGTTTAAATTTTCTTAATAGTGTTTCATGAAAAGAACATCATCTTCCCTCCAGGGATTCCCACTGGAGTTCATGAAGCATCTCTGTAATACACTCTTGTTGATCAAACCTACCAGTAACAGATTTAACAGCCTGCCTCCAAATTGCTTCAGTGTCTTCTTTTAGTCTGACAAGGTGGGGCTTCCAAAAATGTCAGTGGTACTAAAGAATGGGCTGCACTAGTATTTTGTATGTAGTATCCTAAACAGATGAACTGCACTTTCCTAAAATTCTCCCACTAAATCAAAGTTGACAATTCACCTTCCCTATCTCCATCCTTGCTACTCCTTTCATTCCACTAGAGGTACTTTGTGACAATCTGAGGAAAATAAAGGTAAATAATTTTTCAATGGATCCTTTTTATTATATTTTTCAGCCTCAGGTCACACAAATGGTGCCATAATTGGTTTTGCCTTCAAGCAAGTTGCTAGCAAAAGTAGAAAATGGCTATGATACCATCTGTGGGACCAATCACTGAAAAATATTTTAAAAACTGTATATAACATGGTCCCTGCATGCCCATAAGGCTGTGTGCCTAGTCTGCATGAATCCCATCAACATTCCACATTGTTTTCTGTAACAAAACTTTCTTTAAGAAGAGTAACAGGCAGATTTTCCCTTACTCATTAACTTTAACAACTGTGATACCAAAGAATATCTCAAAATAATACCTAGCTAGTTTCATTTTATTCAACATTGTTTCCTGTAACAAAACTTCCTTTAATAAGACTAACAGGCAGATTTTCCCCTTACTCATTAACTTTTTGCATTATTTGTTCATTTGATAACTTTTTACCTGCATTCAGTTCTCCATGCAGACACAGCAGTGAATAAATATCATACTGTTACACACCATTAGAGGATTTAAATTTTTATTTTCTTGATTCAATCTGTCACAAATAAGAAATAAAATTATTTGAAAATGTTTACTCCCCCACAATTTGCTCAGTATTATTCAAATGTAAATTGAATAGAGTTGCTATGGAACACTGAAGATCATGACATAAGCTAGCATTTAGAAATTCTCTGGGGAAAACTGAGAAGTAGCCACCACATATATAAAGAATGTCACCGGTGAATGTTAAAGAAGATACGCATTGGTGACAACTGCAATGGAGAGAAGTTGGAAAACAGCATGATAATGGGAGTGTCAATTACAGAAATTTCGAAATGATGTTTTGTTTCTGTAGATACTACCAACAAAGCACATAAAAATAAAACTGTTTATTTTGGCATTAATGTGTGATTTTTTTGTGGCAATAAATATTTTTCTTCATTATTTTCAACATTCCCACAGACACACTCTCTCTCTCTCTCTCTCTCTCTCTCTCTCTCTCTCTCTCTCTCTCTCTCTCTCTCTCTCTCTCTCTCTCAGTATGATACTGAAAAATGCAAATAATGCCAACAGAAAAGTACTGATATCAGGTAATGTATTACATGCATTGACAAAAAACCCCAGTGCAAGCAGAATTCCGAACACAAAAACTACAATAGCAATAGAGATGGACCAGAGTATGATACTGAAAAATGCAAATAATGCCAACAGAAAAGTACTGATATCAGGTAATGTATTACATGCATTGACAAAAAACCCCAGTGCAAGCAGAATTCCGAACACAAAAACTACAATAGCAATAGAGATGGACCAGAGAAAAGACATTCTTATTGGGCAACATTAGTAATTCAGTGAACAAAATTATTAGGGTGTAGAATGTAAAAAGAAGTAATACTGACTTAATTCCCACTAGGGTCTCCACCACTGTGTTTAACCTTAATAATAATGAAATTAATTGTAAGTAGGAGGTTGCAAAAATATTGAAAGAATACTTCCTTAGTGTCACTGAACAGGTGGACTGTAGGTGAGTTCTGGTGCTGTACCATCATCTTAAAACAGGACACTGTCCAGAAGATTTTATGGGAGAGCAAGAAAGTGATACAAGATGTGGTGAACTGCAAATGGGAAATACCTATTGCATCAGAATGGGGAGTTATCCACCACAGGATCCCTTAGGGATTGGTTATTGGTCCCCATTACTTTCTGATTTATGCTAATGATATTCCAGCAACCATGAATAATCAGTGCAAATTACTAATATTTGCAGATGACACTAGTATGACAACTGAAAAACTGTCAACTAAAAAGATCATTAACATCCTTCCCATGGTCCTCAACAGGTTGACTGTGAAGTCGTTTCTAGCCACCTTAAGTGAGGCCAACTTCATCCCCTTTCATTCTACCTATAAAGACCCAAAGCAATTTATAAAAATATACAGTAATGAGTGCCTATATAGAAAGAATGGAGCTAAATTTCAGCATCTTCTTTTAGACCACACAATAAATTGAGAATGTCTCATTATCCACAGTGTGATTATGTTGAAGTTGGCAGCTTTTGCATTAAGAATACATTCTCCCATTGGTGACCAGAAGGAATTCAGAATCATTTATTGAGTATGTCCAAGAACCTTTTGCTGCAGATTGTGTAGGCAGCTGGATGTACTTATCTAAATTAATATCATAAACAGTTTCATCTTCTTTCATTATACAGCACTGCATACATTTTATATGTTTTACTGTATTGAATCCAAGTGCACTAACATTGTATTTAAAATAAAAAAGTATATTCTTAGAGTGTGCACTCAAGTATTGCATTGTCACACAAAATCTGGAATCAAGTATCAGTTACAAGAGCTGGATCATCAACAAGAACTAACACCTCACACTGAAGGAATGCTTATTGGTCACACAGAAAGGTTCACACAGAGCTGAACTATTTGCATCTACAAGATGCTAAAATTTACACATACATAAAATGTTCTAACAAATTTGAATATTATGTAAATAAGTATGTCAAGAAACTTCCAGAAATCAAAAATGGTAAATGCTAAATAACTGCATGATGTAAGAAACGAACAGATGATTTGTATGTTGGCAGTCAGAAAACAGGATGAGTCAAAAAGGACTTCACAACTTTGGAATGGTATAGAAATTTATTGAGATAACTTACAGAATTAGTAGATGTGTCATTTTGTAGCAAACAACCTCAAGTTTCACATAAAACTGTCAAGTTTTATTTTCATTTGATGTGATTACCATTTGTGATGTGTCAAATATCCCACCGATAACCAATTTCTTCCCACACTCATTGCAACAAATTGGGCATAATTTGTGCAACGGCGGTGTAAATTCAGTTTTTTAGATCTGTTAAATTGTTTGATGGGAGATGTTCTATAGCATATTTTGTGCACAATTTATGCTGAACAGTTGTTGCAGAGCTCATTTCATGAAACCAAAACACTCAGTAAGTGTGCTCCATTTTAAATGTGCACTATGCTGATACTCCTGGAGTTGGAATGAGGTACCTGAATCAAACTTGAGGTTGTTTGCTACAAAATGACACATCTACTGATTCTGTAAGATATCTCAATGAATTTCTATATCATTCCAAAATTGTGAAGTCCTTTTTCACTCACCCTGTATAAACAGTACACCACAGTGGGTAACACACAGCTTGCAGTAATACTGATGCATTGCACAGGTTAAGTTTTGTAACATATAGTAGTTTCAAATTCCACTTCCAAAGCAAGGTTATTGCTGCATGGATCTATGGAGAATGATCACAAAATATATATACAGAGTGGTCAGAAAATGTGTGAAATGCTTGTAGGGATGTTACAGGGCAGGTTGTACTGAGACATAAATGTTAAGAAAAAAATTCGATATGTTGCTCCATTTCCGAGTTATTTAGCATAGAATTTAGCCAATCAGGGCATCGCATGCTCACACTCAAGCAGCCTGCCAGGGGCGGTGTTGCCCAACAAGTGCTTTGACTCGTTCTTAACATTCATGTCTCAGTACAATCTGCCATACAAAATCCTTATTAACTGTTTGCCATTTATATTGATAAAGGATTCATCACTGGTGTACAAATATGCAGTACATTATAATACAATGTATTTCAATAAAAGTCATAAAACATCATCATGATGCTTATCAAAGAACTCTTTAAGGTTGTACAATACATTGGCTGATATCTGTTATACAACTTTATTTTAAATGTTTTCAGTGACGTGGAATAAACAGAGAATAGCATTTTGTTGTAGATTCTGAGTGGGATCACATTTTGAGAATTTCCTGTTCTTGATAGAATTTTCTTTTGTTTATCCAATTAGCCTTAACCATTTTTTTGATCTTTCTTCTTGACAGTAAATTCAAAGATACTATTTCTATTGTTTTGTAGTTTTAAAAGTTGATGATGCAAGGGGAATACTAACAAAAAAGAATGTGATATATATTTCAAGATGAGGTGCAATACCCAAGACATTTTTCCACAGACACAATTAAGGGGCTCCGGAAAGGCTCAAAATCATGAAAAGTTCAATTTTTACTTTTTTGTGAATCTGCAGACTATTACCTTTTAATAGATATATAATTTATTCAATTCTGAAGACTACAACTATTTTTAAATTTTTTTTTTGAAATGTGTTCTACATGGGCGTGACCCACTGTGGCGCTGTTAAACTGCTGTCAAATGGTGTTATTATTAACGTCCGTGTTCATCAGGTACATTTTAGTGATGTGAGATAAAGTATGTGTTGTGGCTAACCTGTGATGGTTCAATATATATCGCTGGTGTGATTGTCGATTGTTTCATGTTTATTTACTCTGTCGTTATCTCGAAAATATTCGTAATTAATTCTGTTTCTTGAGTCTCTGTTTTGTTGAAGTATAATAATGAGTAAAAGTAAAGTTATTAGAAATCCTCTGAAGGCTTTTAAGAAAAGGAGAAATGTTGGAAAGCCAAAGGTATGTGTTATTACTGTAAACAATAAAGACGATAACCAAGTGAGTGAACCTAACCTCTCAAGTACACCTGCCCATAGCAGTCAAAGTGGGAAAGAAAATACTTCACAGAAGAAGCTTGGTTCAATGAGTGAAAACTATGAATGTTTTATGGGCGAATCGGATGTGAATGAAATATTTGATATGTCGGTTCTCAAAGGAATTTTTCAAACTGTGTAAGATGTATTCATTGTAGTGAAGTTGGTCTGGAACTCTCCATAATAAAGCACGTAGGACTTGCTAGTGAAATACAACTGAAATGTGATAAGTGTTCATACATGACCACCTTTTGGAACAGTGTTGCAGTAACTGCAACTGAAGAAAATGGTAGCAAAATCTACGAACACAACAACGAGCGATGCTTGCTTTAGACAAGGAACGCCTTCGGGCTGCAGACGGGGCTGTAAAGAGTCTAGAAATACAAGCAAGAGTAAACAGGAGGAGGAACAAGAGGAAGCTGGAGGAGGAGTTTGCAGAGGATGAAGATAATCCATCCTATGGACCTGGAATGCACTAAAAAGTTAATCCAATCTTTGTCGCTCGATTCCCAAAACTTTTATTTTCTCATACTAATTACATGTTTTCTAAGGATCTTCCAAACATATTTGTTTCAAACTTTCAGTAAATGTTACACAGTACCTTCTGCATAATTTAACACAGCCTTTTTCCAAAAAACTGTATATTTTTGAATATATAAATAAAAAATTGCAAAAAATGTTGTGAATTTTAATTACAATTGAAAAAAAATCATCTTTAATAACTGAACTAAAATTTTGTAAAATCCCTGTGTTAAGCTGTAGCCCATATTCCAATAAATAATCTGTAAAAACTTCAACTTCCTACCTCAAATACTTTGTGAGGAAAGATGTAATTTATAAGCGTTATTTTAACATTGCAAGTATACGGCGTTCCGGAGCCCCTTAACACACTTTTCCCACTAGAGTATGTAGATGATATGGATGTCTCAAAGTTTCACTGATTTATTTTATATAACCGTTCCCCAACTCAGCAGAGGGTATTGTGTTTTGTCAGGATTATATAGGAGTTTATTAGCTGCATATCAGTTCAACAAGGATATATTTTTTTGTTCTCTGATTTAGACCTAAAATGTTCTGTTATGTGGTAAGTTATGTTTTGTCATAAGTATAAAATATTCCTTCCACTAAAATATCAGCATGAGTGCAGTCTAAGAGTTTTATCACATTAAACAACTGGCACAAGTTCCTGTTTTCAAAAGCCTTAAATGTTTCATCAAAAAGTTCTGAAATCAAACCTAACTGATTGATATACAAAAGAACATGATTCTCAAAGAACCTTATTAATGGAGCGTGTAGGAGAGTCTCATATTTTCAAAAATACTGGTACTGTTGAAACTCATCTGTAGCTTTGGTGTTAGCTCTCAGTTATCCTTTTGGAATACTGGATTTTTTTTTTTTTTTTTTTTTTTTTTTTTTTTTTTTTTTTTTTTTTTTACACTTTGAGTGAATCAAGAAAAATATGAAAGCTAATTGTGCACACATTATGTGTAATGTCTTTTTGAGAACATAATACAACAACCAACAGCAGCCGTAATTTTATAATTTGAAAATTTTGAGATAGTTTTTAAAATCTTGGTGGATATGACAGTTCACCAGTGAAAGATTTTATCAACTGTAAGTACAGCACCAGCAGGTCTTTTGAAGACAGATCTGTAACTTTATAATTTGTAATGCTACTTTGTATTTATCTGGGGCCATTTTCTACTTACTTTACAACTTGGAGAAGCTTACTTCCTCTATTTTATATATTTTTTTACATTTAAGATACAAATTATAAATAATATGTATCTGCTCTTTCTGGCAGTAGTTCTGAGCACCTGTTGAATATGAGGGCATGCTGAAAAGTAGCGCCTCCAAATTTTTAATGTGAAAACTCTTAAAGCTTTTTAAATAAAACAAAGTTTATTAACATTCTGCAACTTTATTCTTCACGTATTTCTGAACATAGTCACCCAGACAATGAACAAATTTCTCCCAAGGAGAGGGGCCAGTTTATTGATAGCATTTGACTTTGTTGATGACTCCACAACTTCACCTCTGCTTGCACTGCACCATCACCATTGAAGTGAAGTCCCTGAAGGTGTTCTTTATTTGGAAACAGATGAAAATTGGATCAGGCTAAGTCAGGAAAATGACTGATAACAATGATCCCAAGGTGTCAGATTGTTGCAGATGTTGCAGCACTCATGTGTGGTCTGGCATTGTCATGATGAAGGAGATGGATTTCAATCGGAGGCACATTTTGTGTGGTTAGAAAAATGATTACAGAATGCTGTTTCTCATGCACCAACACCATTACATTACACAACACCATGTTACATGGTACATTTTGGAGCCCTCTAGTGGCAGAGGGTTGCAACTTGCATGTGAAATAAGAAAGTTGACAGAGTAATGTGCATGACACATAATACCTCAACTAATATTGAAAGCACGATAAAAATTTGGAGGCATTACTTTTCATCACACCCTTGTATATGTTTGATTGACACGCAAGTTAGTGTCCAGATGCTCATGAATAGCACATAGCACAGGAACTGGTAACAAAGCAAAATCCAGGAGTACTGGCCAAATTTAGTTCTCAGGCTACTGAAAAGGTGAGCAATATGGATTTTAGTATCAATAACATTGAGAAACTGTTGATATAAAAATACTGAACAAAGCTCCATGGCCCAATGGAATTCCTACCACATTCCACATATAATATATGGCTCAGTTAGCCCCTCTTTTATCCATAATATCCTGTTGACCCTTCAACCAAAAAACTGTACCCAACAGTTGGAAGAAAGCACAGTTCACATCTGTCTACAAGTAGGATAGTGGAAGTGATCCACAAAATTATTGAAACATTGTGGCAAGTTAAAATTTTGTGCCAGACCAAGACTTGAACTTGGGATCTTTGCCTTCCATGGGCAACTGCTCTTCTGACTGAGCTACCCGTGCGTGACCCACACCCCATCCTCACAGCATTACTTTCACCAGTACCTCATCTGCTATCTTTCAAAACTTCATAGAAGCTCTCCTATGAAACTTGCAAGACTAGTGCTCTGCAAAGAAAGTTGATAAGATCTAAGAAAAGAGAACAACAATGATGAGATAGTAAGCCAACAACAGATGTAAAAGAATAAGAAGAATTAAAATGGTGGGAAAATCAGGAGCTACGCCAGACCACTGAGCAAAGTCAGTCATGGGACCCATGGGCTGGAGCAAGCAACAGAGCACATCTCCAATCCTTCAAGTGACCAACAAGGCAAATGTGCCCTGTACCATGGAGGGAAATTGGAACTACCTTCAGAGATAAAACACGAAACCAGATTAGCCACTTTGACATCATCTGTTAGCAGCAAAGGCAGTATGTCAGCAAGTTTAATATTTTTCCAAAGTGGGGCAGTCAAGTAGGATGTGGAGCACTGTCAGACAGGCACCACACTAACTGTGATGTGGAGCCTCATGCCATAGGATGTGGCCATGGGTCAGCCAAGTGTGGTCATTGTGAAGCTGACAGAGAACAGTAGGTTCCTTGTGATAAGCACGGAGGGAAGAATGCCACAGTTGTGGTCCCCTTTATGCTCACAGTTTGTCCAGAGAAACCATGCCACACCAACTGACGTTCCAAGCCATCAACAACAGATGGCATAGAGTTGACTAAAGGTCCAGTTCCAGTACTCCCATCTTCAAAGGCAGTATCCTGGTAGCCAACTTGGTCAATCAGTCAGCATGTACATTTCTGGAATCCCAATGTAATCTGGGGCCCAGACAAAGATGACTGACCATCCACCTTGATCAAGGTGAGAAAAAAGAGATCCTGGATAGTCACAACCAATAGCTGTTAAGGGTAGGCATGGTCGACAGTGTGAAGACTACTCATGAAGTCACTGCTGATTAAGAATGACTTGCTGAACCAAGAATGAATGCAACTGAGGGCTCAGGTGATGGCCACCAATTTTGTAGTCAATACATTGTGTTCATTCAGCAGGGAGCACAGTGCACTGTGCCTCATAAATGTGTAAGCAAAACTGATTTATCTGTCAACTACAGAACTGTCTGTGTATACCACTTCTGAACTTGGAAATGCATCAAGGTTGGCTGGGAACAGGCAGCAAAAAACCATGGGGTCAACAGAGACTTTCAGTCCAAAGGGTATGTTGAGACAAATCCGAGGACAAGGTACAAACCATGGGAGCTTATGCAGCTGTTTCCTGATAAGAGGTGACAGTGGGGGAAGTTGGAGTTTGGGTCAGAGACATTGTATGCAAATAGTGATCAAGACTTCAGTACTGGGCCACTATTGTGAGAGATGCATCTCCATACCAGAAAAAAGGACACAGTAGTTCAGGTATTCAGGGGAGCAGAAAATGTGTATTGCATAGTTGAGCAGCTGCTGTTGGCAGCTGATCTGTAGTGGAGGGGCCTCAGCCTCTACAAGTAGGCCATCACAAGTCGGACCCCACAGTGGGGTATCATGTCCAACATTTGTAATACTGAAGGCAGTCCCAAGCTATATGCCCGATTCCCATAACCGAGGTGAGACATGATCAGAGGTTTGTAAAGCTGCAAAAGTGTAGAGCAGTCTGCACCCCAGCTGATGTTACTGAGGCATTGAAGAGTATTAAGGTGCGACCAGCACATTCACTTAAGTTGGTGAAGAGGGGGCAGGGGGAAGCCCCATCAATTGGGCATCAAAAGCCATTCCTGAACACAGTAAGACTCTACCACATGGAGCAACTTGTCATTGAGGTAGATTTCTAGTTGTGGATGAACAGTATGTTGGTGACTGAAGTACATGATGAATGTCTTGGCAACTGTAAACCAGACGCCATAGATGAGAGCCCAGGACTACACCTTTTGTATGGCATCCAGCAGTCAGTATTCAGCAACACCCATGATGGAGGAGCAATACTAAATGCAAAAATCATCTGCATACAGGGAGGGTGACACTGTAGACTCCACAGCTGCAACTATACCACTAGGAAAAGGGTAACAATCAATACAGAGGCCTGCAGGACCCCATTCTCTTGTATAAGGAGGGTATGGTGGAAGCATCAACTTGAACCTGGTAAGTATGGTGTGATAAGAAGTTCCATACAAAAGTCTGGAGTGAGCCCCAGAGACCTCACTCATGTAGAGTAACAAGGATCTGATGACACAATATGGTACGATAAGCCTTTTGCAAACTGAAAAAGACAGTGATAAGGTGTTGCCGGCCTAGGCGCTACAATCTGGAACCGCGCAACCGCTACGGTCGCAGGTTTGAATCATGCCTCAAGCATGGATGTGTGTGATGTCCTTAGGTTAGTTAGGTTTAATTAGTTCTAAGTCCTAGGGGACTGATGACTTCAGAAGTTAAGTCCCATAGTGCTCAGAGCCATTTGATAAGTTGTTGACACCAGGCAATGGCTGATTGGATAGCAGAATCCAGACAGACTGAATTGTCAACAGAAGAACAGCCTTGGTAAAAACTGCCCTGGAACAGAGGCAAAAGACCCTGAGACTCACGATATCAACACAGCTCCTCACCCATTGTACTTATGAGCAACTTGCAGAGAACATTAATAAGACTAACCGGCAATAGCCATCCATCTCAAGGACATGTTTATTCAGTTTCAGTATGGAGATAATCATACTTTCTTGCCTCTGAGATGAGAACTCATCCTCACTCCAGATACAGTTGAAAATGGTTAGCACATGAGACTGGCAATCCACCGATACATGTTTGAGCATTTGGTTGTGGATGCAGTCTGGCCCCAGAACTGTGTCAGGGCAAAGGGCTAGAACACTGAGGAATTCCCACTAACTGAATGGAGCATTGTATGGCTCCAGGTGACGTGAAATGAAAGGTAAGTGAATTTGCTCCAACCACTGTTTGAGGACACATAATGCAGGCTGATAATTCTCAGATGCAGGGGCTCGAGTATAATGCGGAGCAAAATGTTCAGTGAGAGCATCTGGGTCAGTGTAAAACCAACATTCAGGGCAACACCAGATACATTTGTGGGGGACTGGTGCCCATAGAGGCATCAAACCTTTGCCCAGATCTGCACATCCACTAGTTTTCAGACATTGCTGCAGGAAATGAAGCTTATTTTTAGTGATTCTTTAGATCCCACAACATGCTTTCATACAAACCTAGTGTCTTGAACTAGCCCCACTACTCTACCAATGCAAAGTCTGTAAGCATAGCTAGCATCACAGAAATTTGGGACTTGTTATTTCTCCTATGATCTTCTATTTACCACAGGCATGAATGTAATCAACCCTGCTAAACATGAATTCTGTTCATCAAGTGATTTTAAATTGTTGAACTAGTGTAATACACTACTGGTCATTAAAATTGCTACACCAAGAAGATGATATAGAACAGATGTGAAATTTAACCGACAGGAAGAAGATGCTGTGATATGCAAATGATTAGCTTTTCAGAGCATTCACACAAGGTTGGCGCCAGTGGCAACACCTACAACATGCCCTCCTTCTAACAGCCATGTACTGCAAGTCTCTAGAAGAACGGAAGGTTCCAAATGATTGGGAAAGAGCACAGGTAGTCCCAGTCTTCAAGAAGGGTCGTCGAGCAGATGCGCAAAACTATAGACCTATATCTCTGACATTGATCTGTTGTAGAATTTTAGAACACGTTTTTTGCTCGCATATCATGCCGTTTCTGGAAACCCAGAATCTACTCTGTAGGCATCAACATGGATTCCGGAAACAGCGATAGTGTGAGACCCAACTCGCTTTATTTGTTCATGAGACCCAGAAAATATTAGATACAGGCTCCCAGGTAGATGCCATTTTCCTTGACTTCCAGAAGGCATTCGATACAGTTACACACTGTCGCCTGATAAACAAAGTAAGAGCCTACGGAATATAAGACCAGCTGTGTGGCTGGATTCAAGAGTTTTTAGCAAACAGAACACAGCATGTTGTTCTCAATGGAGAGACGTCTACAGACGTTAAAGTAACCTCTGGCATGCCACAGGGGAGTGTTATGGGACCATTGCTTTTCACAATATATATAAATGACCTAGTAGATAGTGTCAGAAGTTCCATGCGGCTTTTCGTGGATGATGCTGTAGTATACAGAGAAGTTGCAGCATTAGAAAATTGCAGCAAAATGCAGGAACATCTGCAGCAGATAGGCACTTGGTGCAGGGAATGGCAACTGACCCTTAACATAGACAAATGTAATGTATTGTGAATACATAGAAAGAAGGATCCTTTATTGTATGATTATATGATAGCGGAACAAACACTGGTAGCAGTTACTTCTGTAAAATATCTGGGAGTATGCGTGCAGAATGATTTGAAGTGGAATGATCATATAAAATTAATTGTTGGTAAGGCGGGTGCTAGGTTGAGATTCATTGGGAGAGTCCTTAGAAAATGTAGTCCATCAACAAAGGATGTGGCTTACAAAACACTCGTTCGACCTATACTTGCGTATTGCTCATCAGTATGGGATCCATACCAGGTCGGGTTGATGGAGGAGATAGAGAAGATCCAAAGAAGAGTGGTGCGTTTTGTCACAGGGTTATTTGGTAAGCGTGATAGCATTACGGAGATGTTTAGCAAACTCAAGTGGTAGACTCTGCAAAAGAGCCACTCTGCATCGCGGTGTAGCTTGCTGTCCAGGTTTCGAGAGGGTGTGTTTCTGGATGAGGTATTGAATATATTGCTTCCCCCTACTTACCCCTCCCAAGGAGATCATGAATGTAAAATTAGAGAGATTCGAGCGCGCATGGAGGCTTTCTGGCAGTCGTTCTTCCCACGAACCATACGCGACTGGAACAGGAAAGGGAGGTAATGACAGTGATACGTAAAGTGCCCTCCACCACACACCGTTGGGTGGCTTGCGGAGTATAAATGTAGATGTAGATGTAGAATGTGGTGACATGAGGAAAGTTTCAAACCAATTTCTCATACACAAACAGCAGTCGACCGGCTTTGCCTGGTGCAACGTTGCTGTGATGCCTTGTGTAAGGAGGAGAAATGCGCACCATCACGTTTCTGACTTTGATAAAGGTTGGATTGTAGCCTATCACAATTGGGGTTTATCATATTGTGACATTGCTGCTCGCATTGGTCGAGATCCAATGACTGTTAGCAGAATATGGAATCAGTGGGTTCAGGAGGGTAATATGGAACGCCGTGCTGGATCCCAACAACCTCGTACCACTAGCAGTCGAGATGACAGGTATCTGCGCTATTCTTCCACAGGGCCATAGACACGGGTTCCCAGATTGATGGCATGTTTCTTGACTTCTGCAAGGCGTTCAATACAGTTCCCCACAGTTGTTTAATGAACAAAGTAAGAGCATATGGACTATCCGAACAATTGTGTGATTGGATTGAAGAGTTCCTAGATAACAGAACGCGGCATGTCATTCTCAATGGAGAGAAGTCTTCCGAAGTAAGAGTGATTTCAGGTGTGCCGCAGGGGAGTGTCATAGGACAGTTGCTATTCACAATATACATAAATGACCTCGTGGATAACATCGAAAGTTCACTGAGGCTTTTTGCGGATGATGCTGTGGTATATCAAGAGGTTATAACAATGGAAAATTGTACTGAAATGCAGGAGGATCTTCAGTGAATTGACACATGGTGCAGGGAATGGCAATTGAATCTCAATGTAGAGAAGTGTAATGTGCTGTGAATACATAGAAAGAAAGATCCCTTATCATTTAGCTACAATATAGCAGATCAGCAACTGGAAGCAGTTAATTCCATAAATTATCAGGGAGTACGCATTAGGAGTGATTTAAAATGGAATGATCACATAAAGTTGATCATCGGTAAAGCAGATGCCAGACCGAGATTCATTGGAAGAATCCTAAGGAAATCCAATCCGAAAACAAAGAAAGTAGGTTACAGTACACTTGTTCGCTCACTGCTTGAATACTGCTCACTGGTGTGGGATCCGTATCAGATAGGGTTGATAGAAGAGATACAGAAGATCCAATGGAGAGCACCGCGCTTCATTACAGGATCATTTATTAATCGCGAAAGCATTATGGGTGTGATAGATAAACTCCAGTAGAAGACTCTGCAGGAGAGATGCTCAGTAGCTTGGTACGGGCTTTTGTTGAAGTTTCAAGAACATACCATCACCGAGGAGTCAAGCAGTATATTGCTCCCTCTTACGTATATCTCGCGAAGAGACCATGAGGATAAAATCAGAGAGATTAGAGCCCACACAGAGGCATACTGACAACCCTTCTTTCCATGAACAATACGAGACTGGAATAGAAGGGAGAACCGATAGAGGTACTGAAGGTACCCTTCGCCACACACCGTCAGGTGGCTTGTGGAGTATGGATGTAGATGTAGATGTAGATCCCTGCAAAATGCTATATTTCAGCAGGATAATGAACGACCACATGTTTCAGGTCCTGTACGGGCCTTTCTGGATACAGAAAATGATCGACTGCTGCCCTGGCCAGCACATTCTCCAGATCTCTCACCAATTGAAAACGTCTGGTCAATGGTGGCCGAGCAACTGGCTTGTCACAATATGCCAGTCACTACTTGTGATGAACTGTGGTATCGTGTTGAAGCTGCATGGGCAGCTGTACCTGTACACGCCATCCAAGCTCTGTTTAACTCAATGTCAAGGCGAATCAAGGTCGTTATTACGGTCAGAGGTGGTTGTTCTGGGTACTGATTTCTCAGGATCTATGCAAGATTAATGACTGTGTGGGAGTTGCCAGAAGAACATCTGTGAATGCATAGTGAAATGCAAAATTATTCTGTGGCAATGAGCGCATGGACAATCTGCTTTATTTTGATTTTTACAAGTATTCTTTGTATTGACTTAGGTTTTCAGTTGATTGGTGTTCAAGCTTAAGGAAATAAAAAGTTATTACCTGACTACTTTGTTGTATCTCTTTAGCAGATGGAGATAAGCTGTAGTTGCCTAAAGTGGTAACACATATATAGAATTCCGTTGTAGATGAGCAAATGCAGCACCGTTTGGTATCATCTACTGTAGAGTTGGTGCGTCCATGTGACAAGCAGAGTACTACAGATCAGTGTGGTGCTTTGTTGAAGCACATCAAAGATTTATGACATGACACTGAAAACCAGGAAAATGCTGTGTTGAACTTTTCTGTTCCATCAAGGAATGGACTTTCGTGATTGCCAATGTGTCAGATACAATATTGGGTGCAGATTTCTTGGTTCATTATGCAGTTGAAGTAGATACTGGCTCATCAAGCATCCGCTCGGGTAAGCAGTGCATTAAAGGCATCATAGGACAAGATTCTCTGCCTACACTCAATGACAATCAGGGAGTGACACCACACATAGCAAACTACGAATCCATGCCATGTGCGCAGACACTTAAGCACAACACGGTCCATCACACCAGAACTACAGCCAGGTTCTTCTTAGTGTGTACGTTTTGCAGTTTAAATTTTGATCTGCAGCTTCTTTGTTGTTTCACACTAGAACACAAACAATCCATTTCTCTGCTGTCATCAATCTAAAAAGCAATAGAATAATTTATGAAAGATTAATGACTGTGTGGGAGTTGCCAGCACCAGAGGCTGAAGAAGTTCAAGCAACGCCTTCAGTACACATGACAGCTGGATGTCAGATGAAATATCAATATCTCTACATTCCCAGAGCTCCGCTCTACCGGTGTGGGGGTGGGGGTTGGGGGGGCTGTGTTGGAGTCGCCAGAAGAACATCTGTGAATGCACAGTGAAACACATCATTATTATGTGATGATGAGTGCAGGGAGAATCTGCTTTACTCTTTGATTTTACTTAGTACTGACTTGGATTTTTCAGTTGACTGGTGTTTGAGCTTAAGGAATTAAAAAAGTTGTTGTCTGCCTACTACACTGTATCTCTTCAGCAGATGGAGATATGTGTAGCTGGCCAAAACTGCTTCTAATCGTACCTGCAAAATACAATGAATAGATACGAATAATAGAGATAAAAAATACATTGAATAAGTCTAAACTTTTCGTAAAACACTTTAACAGAACCAATATACACAATACAGGAGTTCCTCATGGTAGCATGTTAGGACTAATACTGTTTCTGATATATCAGTACATCAATGACTTTTCTAATAATGTTAATCATGTGGAAAAAACTTTGATTTGGTTTTTGATGCTAACAAATATGAAGCTGTAGCACACAAAATGTAAACAATACATCATTGCTATGGCACTGAATTCAACTGAGAGTGTGTGTAGTGTTACATTATGAAACAAGGTGTGTATAGTGTGTGTAGCATCTGTGGTAGTTGGAGTGAGAAATGAATGTTCAATGTAGCACCAGCCTTTTACATTATTAAATAGCTTATTTTTGAAACTATATTGTACACTAGGTATAAACTGAATGAGGTAGCACTTTTTTAAACAGACTGGCCTTGTATACAAGAGGAGGGAGGCTTGAATCTTAATTCAAGTACACTGATTTAGGTTTTCCATGATTTCCATAAATTACTTCTGACAAATACTGATATGGTTCCTACAATAAGGCCACAGCTGACTACCTGTCTCATTTCTGTAAAATGAGTATGTAAATGCCTGTATATATGTTCTTCAATTGTAATAGCAAGACTTACCTTGTAAAAGTGGTCTGTCAGATGGATGAAACTACTATTACTTCTACTGCTACTGCTACTACTACTACTACTACTACTACTACTACTTCTACTGAAATGTTTTGTTAACAAATTTAATAAGGTAGCCATCTGAGTGCCTTTTCCAAGTCCATGAATAAACTACAAGGTGTATGGTTTATCAGTAGTAACACATGAAAATGTATTTCACTGAAGTAAGCCTGCAATAGCTGTCAATTAATGCAATAGTCTATATAGAAAATTCCTCAAATTATCAGTAGCACAATGGCTGAACATAGACAGAAAATACTTCCAGCAGCTGTCTAAATGACACATTTTAAAGTAAATTTTAAAAATGGGTTTGGGGAACAATATTCAATGCTCCTCTAACACACACTTTCTGATGTGAGCACCTTTATTGTTCACAGTTATATATCTATATACCCACATCTACAGAGCACAACTTCACAAACTTCTTGGTGAACAAACATTAGACAAAGAACCGAAGAGATTACAATCGCCCATAGTGGTGCATCCATCATGCTATATAAGTTCACACTCAATCTTTGATTTATGTGTGCATCTGCCACTTGGGTATAAAAAAATTGTGCAGTTATATGAAACGGTTCCTTACATGTAAAATGGCATAATAAAATCCACTTCATCTTTTCAGGGATGAATCAAAATTGTAAAATGAATGTTCAACTGCTAATGAGTAAGTCAATTACTGAAACAGAATGGACACCAGGTTAGACTTCGCACACCATCATCAGTCAAGTAATGCCACTGAAATACTTAGATGGATAAGAGATTTTATGATATTCTGGATAGACAGATGAGTGGTACATTGTGGTGAACTACAGCAATCATACACACTATTTACAGAACTTCAAATACAAACTGTTGCTCTTTATAGATAGTCTAACCAGGCAGTTTGTGAGTAGTGTAGCTGTAAATTTCTGCAGTTTACTAGAAACTAGTCAGTTTTTCTACTTTTTGTGCAACACACAATTTAGTCTATACAATAATCCAGCATTGCTATCATGAATGGACTACTCATTTTTGGGATACTGCACTGCTTCACTAACAAATTTTTCTTGGTCATATCAATTGAGCGCTCCTAAAAAGCAGAGAAGCTCACATAATACTAGGTGCAGAGAGCTGGTTAAAACCTGAAGCTAACAGCAGTGAGATTTTTGAGGAAAAATGAAGAGTATGTTTAAAGGAAAGACTAACAGGAAATGGAGGTGATGTTTCATCAGCATAGACAAGAAACTCAAATCTAATGGAACAGGAATTGAAGATGCATGTGAGATTGTTTGGGTAAGCCTCAGTATCATGGGTGGGCATAATACTGTAATTGGATTCTTCTATTAACCACTGGACCCACCTAACGATGTAGCCGAAAACTTTAGAGAAATCCTCAGTTTGCTGGTAAGTGAGCTCCTCAATCATACTACAATCATTTGAGGAGATTTTTAATCATGCAGCAATCATTTGGGATAATTTCTTATGGGAATAACAAGAGATCTTGTGAAACTTCACTGAATGTCTTCTCTGAAAACTAACTAGTACACATGAACCAGAGACCCACTCATGATGGAAATATACTAGATCAAATGGCAACTTTTTGTGTCATGATGAGTGAGAGAGCAGTGGTAGTTAATGTGCTCCACATAGCAAGAATAAATTAATTTTATTTACCCTTATAACTCAATACAACAAAACAGTCATTCAGACTTGAATACAGAGTACTTGGTTTCAGTTCACCAATAGTCACTTACGAAACACTGGAAGAGTCCTGACAAAGGAGAAGTCAATGTGGCTGTATCAATGTAGAGTGGTAGGGCTCATGGATGGTCTAGAAGAGAGGTCCTGGTGAGACAGAACCTCAGAGCTGCTTGGAGGTAGGTGGCAGCTGTGACCAATATGGGCCACAGATGGGCCACAGATGTGGCTGGTGTTATCCTGGAGCAATGGTGGGTTGAATGATGATGGATTTCAGGTGTGGCATGGACAAACTTTAATGAGACAAGTAGTGAAGGCTTTGGACACGGCTCAATGGTGAGGCATCAGAGGCTGATGTGGAGAACATGGACAAGTCATGGATCAAAGACTCAGACATGATTCTGAGTGAAGAACTGGGGTAATAGGAGCTCTGACTGAAGAACTGTGGGTGATTGGTGCTTGTCTTGGAATGTCTCCCAGTGTGAACTGGCTCTGGTTGGCTTGGTGGTGGCTTTTGTAGCTGCTGAACAGAAGAATGATTCCAATACAGTTGCTGGACATGTAATCTATGGAGGAAAATTCAGTACCTGTGATGGAAGTGCTAACTGTGGCTTGTCTCACACTTCTAGTGGTGAAGATGATGACATGTGTTACTGTGGTGGCTGTAGTAAATGTGGCTGACAACAAACACATTGTGCTTAAGTTGTGGCCGTACTGTTTATACTGCATCTTTGATGATGGTATTGCCAGTGGCCTGGAGAGGTTGCAGCCTGCAGTATACAAACACAAATACAAATGCATTGCATAACAGTGGATCTCAGGGGATACAATAGCAATACATAGACCTGACCTCTTTTATGATATCCGCATCAAAACTGGTATCAGCGACCATGAGGCAGTTGTAGCAACAATGATTATCAAAGTGAAAAGGGCAACTACATCAAGTACAAGGAATTTTATGTTCAGTAAATTACATAAACAAGCTTCACCAAGCAGTAGTGTTGGATCACAATTAGTAACTTGAAACTTTTACCTCAGGGCAAGAGCTGGTAGAGGAAATATGGCTGAAGTTTAAAACAATAGTTGACCATGCACTGGATATATATGAACCCTGTAAAACAGTTCAGGATGGGAAGGACCCTCCATGGTCTAAAGTCACCATAAAGAAACTCCTGAAGAAACAGAAACTACTGCATAATAGGTGTAAAAGAAATGCATTTGGCTGTGAAAACAGCAATGTGTGAAGTATTCAATGACTCCTGTATAAGCATCTTGTTGAAAGATCTTACACAAAACCCAAAGAAATTCTGCTCACATTTAAAGGTTGTTAATGGCACCAAACTTAGTGTCTAGTCACTCACAAATAAGGGAGAAACTGAAGTTGAATGTAACAAAGCAAAATCAGAAATGCTTTACCTGCTTTCAAATGTTCCAGGATTGTTGCTCCAGTACTGTTTTTACAGTATAACCCATCAAAATGAACATACCTGTATTAGATTCAAAGCACTCATCAAATCACACAACGGAATAATACAGGAGGTTGGTTACATTACCAGACTTCACAATGAAAAACATGACACTAATTGTATCTGAAACAGCAGTTTTGTAGGAGTGTATGAGTGTACTGGACTATGTATAGTGAGATGTTAATTCAGCTGCTTGTTATCATGCCCAGAATAGAAGAACCTACTTCCCACAGCCTTTCCCATCTCTCACAGAGTGGTACTCCACCACCTCCACCACCCACCAAAGTTATGAAATATCTTGCTCCAACCTTATTTTGCTCAATATCCAAACCCTTCCCACATGAGTCATGTCCCTGTGTAAGAACCACGAGCAAGGCCTTATCTATGCACCCACACAACACATACTATTCTAGTCCTTACAGACATATCCTACCAACTGCAAGGCCACCTGTGAAAGCGGTCATGTGATATTACAACTCTCCAGCAACTTTTGCATAGCCTTTTCTGTAAGCATTATCACCATCCAGTTGTCCCTATGAATGAATGACCACTGCCAAACTGTGGCCAAGGCCAAAGATAATACATCTGACTTTAATGACTGCTGGTGCCATCTCCCCTCCTCCCATCCCAAATACCAGCTTCTTTGAATTACTGAAGAAGAGTACATTCTTCAGTCCTCTTGGGCTTGAACTCCACTGACCTATGTCATACACCAACCTCCATGTCTTCCCCCTTGCCTGTGCCAGGGTGAGCTCACTGATTCCACTGAGTCCCTTCCAATTGCCAGAAAATCTTCCCTCCTGCTATGCCTCCCTACATTTTTTCTCCTCTCAGAACCACTGAGTGCCTGACAGTGATGAGGCATACATAGTCCTATCTTGCTCTAGACACATGGTCTATACTGCTAAACACTGCTTTGTTCCCTGGCATCACCATGCCATCTTCTGGAGCCAATAGTGTTGAGACATCTTGCATGAAGCAACCCCTGTATGAGTATTAGTGACCTGCTCTGTCAATAAGAAGATCAAATAGGTATTACCCAAGCAATCCTCCTAGCCACTGGTATTGCATATGCCAATGGTCTGGCATTGGCCCTCAAAGCTGCTGAACCCATCAGCCTACAAGACAGGTCATCCACTGCTCTGGGACTGCCTCACTGATCAGCTCCAGGGCTCATACATCCCAGACTACGAAATGTCTTCTATGTTCACATATGACTTTTTTTTCAAGAGAAATAAAAGGAAAGATAAACTCCACTGTAAGAATTAACACCAATTCTGAAAGTACCAGATAGGTAAAAATTGGTTGCTCTGATTGTTCACAAGGTACAGAAGGCTATAAACGAGCAGCTATGTCTTGTAACTTCTTACAATTCTTCAATTCAGTTCCACACCATTGTCCAGTGAACAAAATAAGTGCTTACGAAACGTTGGCACAGGTATAACAGTGGACTGAAGACTTCTTAATAGTTGGATCCTCTTATTTCTTTCTTAGTGAGGAGATATTGTCAGAACTGAAAGTACACTACTGGCCATTAAAATTGCTACACCAAGAAGAAATGCAGATGATAAACGGGTATTCATTGGACAAATATATTATACTAGAACTGACATGTGATTACATTTTCACGCAATTTGGGTGCATAGATCCTGAGAAATCAGTACCCAGAACAACCACCTCTGGCCGTAATAAAGGCCTTGATATGCCTGGGCATTGAGTCAAACAGAGTCTGGATGGCATGTACAGGTACAGCTGCCCATGCACCATCAAAAATGTAATGTACACTGTTCAAAGTGCCATCAATGCGAACAAGAGCTGACCGAGACGTGTAACCAATGGCACCCCATACCATCACGCCGGGTGATACGCCAGTATGGCGACGACGAATACAGACTTCCAATGTGCATTCACCACGATGTCGCCAAACACGGATACGACCATCATGATGCTGTAAACAAACCTGGATTCATCTGAAAAAATGACGTTTTGCCATTCGTGCACCCAGGTTCGTCGCTGAGTACACCATCGCAGGTGCTCCTGTCTGTAATGCAGTGTAAAGGGTAATCACAGCCATGGTCTCCACGCTGATAGTCCATGCTGCTGCAAACATCATTGAACTGTTCGTGCAGATGGTTGTTGTCTTGCAGATGTCCCCATCTGTTGACTCAGGGATCGAGATGTGGCTGCACAATCCGTTACAGCCATGTGGATAAGATGCCTGTCATCTTGACTGCTAGTGATACAAGGCCATTGGGATCCAGCACGGCATACCATATTACCCTCCTGAACCCACCGATTCCATATTCTGCTAACAGTCATTGGATCTCAACCAACGCGAGCAGCAATGTCATGATGCGATAAACCGCAATCGCGATAGGCTACAATCCGAGCTTTATCAAAGTTGGAAACATGATGGTACGCATTTCTACTCCTTACACAAGGCATCACAACAACATTTCACCAAGCAATGCTGGTCAACTGCTGTTTGTGTATGAGAAATCGGTTGCAAACTTTCCTGATGTCAGCACGTTGTAGGTGTCGCCACCGTCATCAACCTTGTGTGAACGCTCTGAAAAGCTAATCATTTGCATATCACAGCATCTTCTTCCTGCCAGTTAAATTTCAAGTTTGTAGCACATCATCTTCATGGTGTAGCAATTTTAATGGCCAGTAGTGTAATATTTGCAACACTTCGAGGCATGTAGTGCAATCATTATTCTTCAGGATAGGTAGTTACTTCCATGTTCTGCAGACCTTATTAACAGTAAACATGATGATGTGAAATATGTCATTGGACAAAAGACTGTAGAGACAATTTTACAGGTTTGTAATTCACTACTTACCATGAACTGTGGACCTTAGCGTTGGTGGGGAGGCTTGCGTTCCTCAATGATACAGATAGCCATACTGTAGGTGGAACCACAACGGAGGGGTATCTGTTGAGAGACCAGACAAACGTGTGGTTCCTGAAGAGGGGCAGCAGCCTTTTCAGTAGTTTCAGGGGCAACAGTCTGGATGATTGACTGATCTGGCCTTGTAACACTAACCAAAACGGCCTTGCTGTGCTGGTACTGCGAACGGCTGAAAGCAAGGGGAAACTACAGCCATAATTTTTCCCGAGGGCATGCAGCTTTACTGTATGATTAAATGATGATGGCGTCCTCTTGGGTGAAATATTCCAGAGGTAAAATAGTCCCCCATTTGGATCTCCAGAGGACGTCGTTATCAGGAGAAAGAAAACTGGCGTTCTATGGATCAAAGCATGGAATGTCAGATCCCTCAATCGGGCAGGTAGGTTAGAAAATTTAAAAAGGGAAATTGATAGGTTAAAGTTAGATATAGTGTGAATTAGTGGAGTTCAGTGGCAGGAGGAACAAGGCTTTTGGTCAGGTGAATACAGGGTTATAAATACAAAATCAAATAGAGGTAATGCAGGAGTAGGTTTAATAATGAATAAAAAAATAGGAGTGCGGGTAAACTACTACAAACAGCATAGTGAACGCATTATTGTGGCCAAGATAGACACGAAGCCCACGCATACTACAGTAGTACAAGTTTATATGCCAACTAGCTCTGCAGATGACAAAGAAATTGGAGAAATGTATGATGAGATAAAAGAAATTATTCAGGTAGTGAAGGGAGATGAAAATTTAATAGTCATGAATGACTGGAATTTGATAGTAGGAAAAGGGAGAGAAGGAAACGTAGTAGGTGAATATGGATTGTGGCTAAGAAATGAAAGAGAAAGCCGCCTGGTAGAATTTTGCACACAGCATAACTTAATCATAGCTAACACTTGGTTCAAGAATCATGAAAGAAGGTTGTATACATGGAAGAACCCTGGAGACACTAGAAGGTTTCAGATAGATTATATAATGGTAAGACAGAGATTTAGGAACCAGGTAGTAAACTGCAAGACATTTCCAGGGGCAGATATGGACTCTGACCACAATCTATTGGTTATGAACTGTAGATTGAAACTAAAGAAACTGCAAAAAGGTGAGAATTTAAGGATATGGGACCTGGATAAACTGACAGAACCAGAAGTTGTACAGAGTTTCAGGGAGAGCATAAGGGAACAATTGACAGGAATGGGGGAAAGCAATACAATAGAAGAAGAATGGGTAGTTTTGAGAGATAAATAGTGAAGGCAGCAGAGGATCAAATAGGTAAAAAGACGAGGGCTAATAGAAATCCTTGGGTAACAGAAGAGGAACTGAATTTAATTGATGAAAGGAGAAAATACAAAAATGCACCAAATGAAGCAGGCAAAAAGGAATACAAATGTCTCAAACATGAGATTGACAGGAAGTGCAAAATGGCTAAGCAGGGATGGCTAGAGGACAAATGTAAGAATGTAGAGGCGTATATCACTAGGGGTAAGATAGATACTGCCTACAGGAAAATTAAATAGACCTTTGGAGAAAAGAGAACCACTTGCATGAATATCAAGAGCTCAGATGGAAACCCAGTTCTAAGCAAAGAAGGGAAAGCAGAAAGGTGGAAAGAGTATGTAGAGGGTCTATACAAGGGCGATGTTCTTGAGGACAATATTATGGAAATGGAAGAGGATGTAGATAAAGATGAAATGGGAGATACAATACTGCGTGAAGAGTTTGACAGAGCACTGAAAGACCTGAGTCAAAACAAGGCCCCCGGAGTAGACAACATTCCATTAGAACTACTGACAGCCTTGGGAGAGCCAGTCCTAACAAAACTCTACCATCTAGTGAGCAAGATGTATGAGACAGGCGAAATACCCTCAGACTTCAAGAAGAATATTATAATTCCAATCCCAAAGAAAGCAAGTGTTGACAGATGTGAAAATTACCGAAGTATCAGTTCAATAAGCCACAGCTGCAAAATACTAACATGAATTCTTTACAGACGAATGGAAAAACTGGTAGAAGCCAATCTCGGGGAAGATCAGCTTGGATTCCATAGAAATGTTGGAACTCGTGAGGCAATACTGACCCTACGACTTATCTTAGAAAATAGATTAAGGAAAGGCAAACCTACATTTCTAGCATTTGTAGAGTTAGAGAAAGCTTTTGACAATGTTGACTGGAATACTCTCTTTCAAATTCTGAAGGTGGCAGGGGTAAAATACAGGGAGCAAAAGGCTATTTACAATTTGTACAGAAAGCAGATGGCAGTTATAAGAGTCAAGGGGCATGAAAGGGAAGCAGTGGTTGGGAAGGGAGTGAGACAGGGTTGTAGCCTATTCCTGATGTTATTCAATCTGTATATTGAGCAAGCAGTAAAGGAAACAAAAGAAAAATTCGGAGTAGGAATTAAAATCCATGGAGAAGAAATTAAAACTTTGAGGTTCACCGATGACATTGTAATTCTGTCAGAGACAGCAAAGGACCTGGAAGAGCAGCTGAATGGAATGGACAGTGTCTTAAAAGGAGGAGATAAGATGAACATCAGCAAAAGCAAAACGAGAATAATGGAATGTAGTCGAATTAAATTGGGTGATGCTGAGGGAATTAGATTAGGAAATGAGACCCTTAAAGTAGTAAATGAGTTTTGCTATTTGGCGAGCAAAATAACTGAGGATGGTCGAAGTAGAGAGGATATAAAATGTAGACTGGCAATGGCAAGGAAAGCGTTTCTGAAGAAGAGAAATTTGTTAACATCGATAATAGATTTAAGTGTCAGGAAGTCTTTTTTGAAAGTATTTGTATGGAGTGTAGCCATGTATGGAAGTGAAATGTGGACAATAAATAGTTTAGACAAAAAGAGAATAGAAGCTTTCAAAATGTGGTGCTACAGAAGAATGCTGAAGATCAGATGGGTAGATCACATAACTAACGAGGAGGTATTGAACAGAATTGTGGAGAAGAGAAATTTGTGGCACAATATGACTAGAAGAAGGGATCAGATGGTAGGAGATGTTCTGAGGCATCAAGGGATCACCAATTTAGTATTGGAGGGCAGTGTGGAGGGTAAAAATCCTAGAAGGAGACCGAGAGATGAATACACTAAACAGATTCAGAAGGATGTAGGTTGCAGTAAGTAGTGGGAGATGAAGAAGCTTGCACAGGATAGAGTAGCATAGAGAGTTGCATCAAACCAGTCTCAGGACTGAAGACCACAACAACAACAACTGACTTCTCTGTCCCCACAGTTGGTAATTGTTCTCATGGCAAAAGTAACTGAACCTTAACATTTTACTAGGTTGTGATATCCTCCTTGTTGTGTGTCCAATAATGTGTTCAAAATTTAAAGTTTGTAATGCAGATGATAAATCTTTCTTACAGGTATCTGCCACATGCTAATTACTTTTAACAGAGCAGAACACACATTTAAGTTAAAACTGAAGATACACATCTGATTTTGTGATACACCTTCTCACAATCATTAGGGATTGTTGAAATTACAACTAATATTTGTGAAATATTGATACTTCCAAGTGTAATAACAAATTTCTCATGACCAGAATTTAGGTGGAAATACATTTTAGATTGAAAACTAACAATAAAATATGCTTTGCAATCAATGACAGGAGACCAATTTCAATTGGCATTCTAATTACTCAATGAGTCTCATTATGAATATTTTCCCTCAGTCTCTGACACAAGATTAACAAGCTGTTGCAGTTAAATATTTGGTTATATGAGTGCATGGTGTCTGTTCTTTGAGACATGCCTGAAAGAACAGACACCATAAGGAATTCGCAGCTGTCACTCACACATGATTAGAGATCAAGTCTGTTGAAATCTGTACTAATGGGGCTTCACTTGGTTGGGTGACTCCCAATCTCAGATAGATGAAGACTGCACAAACGAGAGTAAGAGCTATTAGGATGCCAGATATTGTGATACTCAAGGTCACAACTATACAATGTTGTTACTCCTGACACTGCTGCACGTGCTGTGGCATCTGCTCTGCTGAGAAATGCCTTTCTTGTATCACTATTGGCTGGTTCTTGGAGAGGAGTAGGTTGGGTTTCAAGGTGCATTGAGATAGGTCAAATTCTGTGCTGTAAATGCCTCCATCAATTTTTTCTGGCCAGTCAGTCTGGTAGTCCCTGTAACAGCAGCTGACAGATGGAATGTCAGTCTGATTATTTCACAAACCATTCACTTAACTAACAAACCACCACCATCTAATACCATTCTCATCATCCATGAGACTTACCCTGTTCATAACAATTCACTACCACCAGTATAGTATTATACACAGAGTAAATTCTGGGTAGCTCTGCTTACTGGAAATAGGGCTGTGGCCCCAGAATATCACACAGACAATTCTGACTATCTGTTTTGCTTGGATACAGTTGAACCTCACATGTGCCTGTGCCACTCTGGATTGGTTGGGTTGGGCAGATTGTAAGCCTTTCCCTCTGACAGTGTTCAAGTTCCTGTACTGTCATTACTCCAGTATTAGCAAGATTCCTCCTGTCCAGATCCGCACATTTTTTTCCAGGATCTCCCACCTTAATTGGTAAGTAGGTATAGTGACAAACCAGAACCATTTGTGTCCACTTGTAACTGGGATTTGAATCAACATGTGTAGCCATGCTTGGTCCATCCTAACATCCATCATGGCTATGTTCTAGTATAAGGGTAAATTTAGCTTGTGCAGCTCTGAAGTAAGTTTCAACTTGGGTGGCAACCCATTCTCCATTTTCTGCAACACACTCACATACTGTTATGATGTTAGTAAGGCTGACCTAAGCTGTCCATGTACGACATGGTGAATAGCTTCCTGCAGATTTACCATAACCACTTGTGCATCCCAGATATTGTCGGCTAATGATTGACACAGTCTTGTGATTGTTACCCTCATGTCCAACATGTCCACTCAAGTCTGTACAATTCTTAAAAAGAGACTGGTACAATCTAGGATGTTGAAACCTATCCTGAAAATTTTCACACAGAAAGAATACACCAAAAGAAATACACTGTCAAAATTTTAGCTGCTAAAATGCACTGCACGTATTTAAACAAAATTATAGTTACTCAGTTTTTCCACACAAAGAACCACTTATAGTAGCTGTTTGTACAGCCCTGCCTGACTAGTATGTGATCCAGTGAATAAACACAACCATGACAAGAGAACGTAGCACTAAACAGGGCAAAGTCCGAAGTGCACATATGTAAATTTTAAGAACTTAAACCATACCAAAAACGTCTCACATCATTAATTTTTTGAATAACTTGCACTGAATATTGACAAATAAACTGTTGCAGATGTAATAGCTATACAAGTGACTGACAGAGGAAGCAAAGTCTAGGCAGTGTATTAGGTTACATTATAGACAACTTCCATCAATTGGGACTTTAACTTTTTTTATACGAAATATTTTATAAAAATTCCTGTAGTACAGTCCTTATGATAGTTTTTAGATAATACATATTTTATTAACAATGAAACAGTTCCTTCTTTATTCTCTGCAGTCACCAAAAAATGTGGAGTTTGTATTGTATGACGAAAACAAACATTTTCTTTACACAAGGCACACCCGATAAAAGAAAAATTAATGCATTCAGGCACTTCACAGTACGTTCTGCATATTGTTTTGCATACAAGGTATACTTGATCAAATTCACAAAACATGATAATGCAAACTGACAAGGCAGAAATAATTGAAGTTTAACAATATTGCAACAATGATAAAAGTGAAATGACAAAGAGCTATAAAAAATTATATTGCCTCACAATTTGGTGAAAAATGCTTTACATGGTTGAAAAATTCCTTTACTGAGGGGCTGAATCACACTATTAGTTCCAGTTGGTATCTGAATTATATTAAAAGTCTTTTCATTCTCCTCCTAAAGAGAGAGGTGTTGCTATATCCAGGGCAAGGGTCTAACAAAGGCAATGAATTATTTTCTGCAACTGTTAGGAAGATTTTTCAGATGTAGTATTGAAAATTATTCTCTACCATTTTTTCAGATAAGTTACTCAATTTTTGCAAATAAATAGCAACTTTTTTTTTAATTTTTGACCCTAATTTGCCTTGAGGTTCCTGAATACAGATATAAAGCTGTGTAAATGTGTAAATATAATCCACTACTACTAATCATTGGCACTGTTGTATACGGCAATGTCATAGAGCACTCTGTCCTTCGCCACTCTTCCCCCCCCCCCCCTCCCCCCTTTTCTGCGCAAAATGATATGTGGTTTGCACACTCTTCTTGCACTAAACCTGAATGACTGGCTTTCTAGACTGTGTTTTAGGGGATAACAAGAAACTACAAATTTGTCTATAGTGCTGCATATTATGACATCTCTACATCTTTGCTTGAAATAAACTTTTTAATTTTATAACTGCCCTCTCTCTATAATTTTCTGAAGCTGTTTAAGCAGGTTGAAGAAGACTGAAAATGTTAATCTCACTTTCAATTTAGAGGGCCTAGTCTCATAGATTTCCCTAGACAAAATGGTGCATTGACTCTCATGAGCAGTTTTAAATCTTTCAAATAGTTTTTCTTTCACACTTTTGCAAGGTTCATTTTGGTGCATATTTTACACTGGACATAAATCTTTCTTTCATTTATACAATTCATGTTTAGTTTTTACAACATGAAACTGGCTTTGCACACAGCTTAACTTTGAGTTATTCTCCCTCCTTCTTTTAACCCTTTAACTGCTCTGGACATGTTACCGTGCATGCCTTTTTACCTGTCACGTCACCAGTCCTCTGAATGTGTCTACGTTTAGACACATTCAGAGTACCTGGTAAAAGGACTGGTGGCATGCATAAACACGTTCGGAGCACACAGGGACAGGGACAGGGACAGGTACAAAGGTGAGCATCTTAATAAGTCCAGAGCAGTTAAAGGGTTAACTAAAAAATTTACAGCCTTTTCTTTGCCACTGAAGGCTATTACCCTCCATGTTTTCTTAGGGCTAGGTACTGTATTTTTACTCTGGACTTAAATTACCACAGAAATCATCATTTGAACCATGATTCAAGGAACTGTCGGGGTTACTTCCTCTTTATTCTAATGTTTTTCACACTTACTAATGAAATGTCAGCATCATTCAAATGAATGTCCAAGAAATTTACTAACAAATAACACATATCTTCATAAGAAGCAGGTGATTTTGATAGCATACCATAGGCTTCTTGTTTTATCTTTGCAAGGTTGAAAACATTAACTGAATACAACATTACTGTGAAACTCTGGAATCTGCACAAAGACAGATGCTATTAGCAAGCATAGATGAAGAAAACATAGAGACAATTAAACCAGTTTTACCTGCCTTGTTAACTCTTAGTATTATCACAAAAGTAACTGCTAATTATTATAGATATTAAATGTGTTGCAAATTCAAGTGAATATTATCTGTGAACAACTGTGTCAGTGAAGCTATCAATGGAAACTGAAATTTGCTTCACAAATTATGATAATGTTCTGCCATGTTCTCTGCTTGACGATTACTATAACGTCAAGCTGAACACATATATTTCATAAACGACACAACACATGTAAGTCACAGAGCAAGTTGACAAAAGCAAGACATGTGAACACAGTAACATTCAAATCTGCACTGAGTCCAAGTCTGGCAGCCGCTGGCTGCTTGGCCGCTTAGGTGGCGTGGCTGCTCCATGGCTGGCAGGCAACGCCGCATATAGAGGATGTGCGTAACTGCACGGCGGCACATTGAAAGATTGGCGAGTCACAACAACAATATTCTGTCAGTAAAGAATATGAGCCAGCCATGTTGCACATGCATTGTCTGCTATAGGTATTGTAGGGATGTACATTCCTCCAGCTGCCTGGCAAGCTATGAATTTGGCAATGTTCAACATTTTTAAAAAGATACTTGCAGTGCATCTTAGGAGCTAAAATTTTGACATTGTATTTCTTTTTGTGTATTCTTCTTGTATAAAAAATTTCAGGGCAGGTCTCAACATGTCATATTGAACCATGCCATTGTTAGATCCCAGTTCATTGTGTCAACCATATTTCAGCACTTCCATTATCAGTTGGTATTGTGCATGTGTATTATGTATCATCTACTACTCCAAGCTTGTCAGCTGCATGGTATGCTACTCTACTACTGGTTTCTCACCTCTTGCCTTTCACTTCATTCCTTCCATAGTTCCATTTATCTCCCTGATGTTTCTCTGATCCGCAGTTGCAAACACTGTTTTCAGTAACCTTCCCCCAGTGCCCAACCAACCTTGCTTGTATCACTACAAGGTGCTTGGAACCACATGCATTGCTTGCTGCATCTGTTCCCATAGCTGCTTGTAAGATTTGTACAGTTTACCATACTCCTCCCATAGTTCTTGAAATACACCCTTCTTCTCTGATTCACATCACAACCCTGAAAACACATTCTTCAATTTCCTCACCTCATTTCTCATCCCCTATGCATTGATAATTAGTTTCAGCATTCATTGGTGACTCGTGAGGACAACATCCTCTTGTGTGGTAAACAGCCCTCCATTGTCAGACACTGATCCCATAGTGCCCCCATTCCATCCTTGCTGAAGAGGTGAGGCACCCCCATGACTAGGCCCCTTTCATCCCATCCCTGGTGTACAGAAATCTAAAAACGGGGAGCCATATATTGACACACTCATTACACCTACATTAATTATACACCATAGACAACATTATATTAACCACAGTACACAAAAATATACTCCACGCATCGTGTTCAAACTACACCATCCATCCTATAAAACTACCTATCCCCATAATTATACTACAACATGACACAAAACACCCACAATATCATTCTTAATTTCTTTGGTCTTGATGAATATGCCATTTCCTGTAGAGGTCACATAACAGCTTCATGTTCACCCTCTTTATCATGTCTCCTGCCCTTTCTCTTCAGCATGGATGTCAATCTGAGTGGTAAAGTATCTGGAGTGCCTTGAACCAGTCACAGTTATCCAACATGAACTATCATCATTCTAGGTGGCAACTGGAGCTTAACAATTGCTAGTTATCCATCTCTCTTGCCTAGTATGGCTACTGGTACCTCATAACAAACTTTTTCACTTCACCCTTAGGGTCATAAAGGCTTGACTCCATTACCAATTGCCCTACTCCATATGTCGATAACCCCCACCCCCACCCTTTGCACTTCCCTGCTGCCTCTTTCCATTGCAGGGATTTGGTATTTGCTTTCTGCACATGCTTCCATACTTCACTTAACTTCTTGGTGAAATTGCAGATCAGTTCCCCATCTTTAGCTATCTTTGGTTTCCAGAATGAGATTTGCACTCTGCAGCGGAGTGTACGCTGATATGAAACTTCCTGGCAGATTAAAACTGTGCCAGAGCGAGACTCAAACTTGGGACCCGGGAACTCGGGTCCTGAGTTCGAGTCTCGGTCCAGCACACAGTTTATCTTTGGTTTGATCTTTTCAAAGGCTGAGGGCATCTTTCTCCCATACACCACCTCATAAGGGGATAGCCTAATACCTGTGTGAACCTTCAGGTTGTAAGCTGCCATGGCAAATGATAGATATATCTCAGTCATTGAACTGACAGTTTACATAGTAACTCAGAACTTACCCACAGTATGATGTGCATGCTCTATTTTGCCATTAGTTGGCAGATACAGTGGATTAGTTCTTAATTTTTGAACCTATAGGAAAAGACAAAGCTGTTTCATCAAATCAGACATGAAATAAAGTTTCTTGACCCATGGTTATTGCTTCAGATATACCAAACTTGAGCAACCAGACATTAACCATGGCTTGTGCCACCACAGCTGCTTGTTGATTTGAGATGGTGATCATTTCCACATATCATGGAAAATGGTCAATAATTGTTAAAATGAAATGGTTTCCTTGATGGAGTTCAGTTAAATGGACATAAGACATCCATCCATATAATTCTGAATGGTTTTGTTGCTTCTGGTAACCTTCGTAATGGTATTTTTTATGGCTCATGTCTGCTCACTTCACACACTGCACATAATTCTTTACATATTTGTCTCCATTTCTCTCCTCCCTTTCCATCAGTACCATTCCGGTACAATTGGGTTCATTGCCCTCTGACCCCCATGTTGTACTGCTATGGTGCCCAGGGGGACCATCTGCAACCAACATGACAACTACACTGCACAGACAAGGAACAGCGCTACTCATAGGTGCAGCCGCAACATCACTGGATGCCTGAGTCACTGGCAAGCCACCAGGAGGTGTACCGGGAGTGAGGGGCCTCACTAGCTGTAGCCAGAGGCTGCTGCAGTACCACCTAGCCACATCCCTGCTGGCCACGTGTGCAGAGAGGGCAGCACATCTCTTCCGCAAGAACAGATATTTAAGTAATATGCAGCAACCACAGCATATAGTTCCCATTCACAACAGCTGGTCTCCTCATGTGTCAGCTGCTCTGCAGTCTCTCAGTGGCTCTTGTCAGCATACCAGTGAAGTAGACGATGACCCAAAGTAAAGCTTTGTTTATAGTGCTATCTGTGTAGATCATTTATTTTCTGTCCGACTCTTGGGTGCTAGGCAGAGTCTAGATTGTTAGTATATGGGTCATCCCACAGGAGGAGCATAAGGTAGTTTCTGTATAATTTTTGTTCTTGGTGTGCACTCCTGAAAGGAACAAAGGACCACTGTGAATTTCCGCCAGGGCTAGTTGTTAAGACCCAATCTAGGAACCTTATGGTTGCAATGAGGGCAATTGTTGACTTTAATTCCACATGCAATGCCCCTGAAAGAGCAGGATCAAGTGACATCTGCACTAGACATTATAAATTCAGCGCTGCTTTTGCTTCAAAGAATGCAGCAGAATAATGAAGCTCTGCTCCCCCCCCCCCCCCCCCCCCCACCCCCCCACCCCATGTCAACGGGGTTCAGTTCCCCAACTACCGCACCAGGCCACCCAGGCACATCAGCACCATCACAGTTCCAAACTTTTGATAGGAAAATTGAGCCATGGGCATGTTATGTGGCTTGGTTAGAACAGTGTTTTGCAATGTACAATGTCTGTAGTGATGAATAACAATGGGCTTTCCTTTTGGCCATCTACCAGCTCTTAAAGCAGTTGCATCCACAGGCAGGACCTCAAGCTGTACCATACATCTCACTAAAGAAGAGTTTGGCTGACTATTTTGACACGCAAATACACATTGCCACAGCTTGACACAAGTTTTTTAGCTGTCAAAAACTACATTCTGAATCATACAGGGAATGGATTGCCTGATTTCAAGGTTTCTCTGAGGAATGTCAGTTTTACTGCTCTAGCACAAAATGTAAGCTCCCTTCTTCTTAAGCCATAGTCAGGGATATGAATTTAGTTCATGCACCCAATGAAGGCTTTTGGAAAGATCTCTTTAAATTAAAGGATCTCTCCCTCGAGACATGTCTCTCTATTATCAGAGCCTTTGAACACACTGTCCAAGCTGACACTTCCATTCAGGATCCAGCTCTGTTCTTTAATGCCTGACCTACTTCTGGTACCCCCCACCAGCATGCTGGAGCTAAAGCCAATCAAGATCCTCCTAGGAGCTGTTCTTTCAAAACCTTACCATTGCGCAAGCATTGTTTTGTTCACCATCCCCAGCACCAGTATCGGTTCTGTAAGATGAAGTGCTCCACCTGTGGTAAATCTGTGCACAATGCCAAAGTTCTGTAGACTGGACTCAGGACGTCCTTGAGGATAAGCCATCTGCACCTGCTTTTCCCGATGTGGCACTTGTGCAGGTCATTCTTGTGCAGTCCACAAAGCTAATGTCTATACAAGCAGAGATGGAACATCACTCTGTCACCCTTCAAATTGATACTGGATCATAAGCAATGATCATTATTGGGCCACATACAAAGCTATCTGATCTCCACTACCCCACCCTTTTGAAAGCAAGTTGTGCAGCTTCAGCAATGACCTCATTCCAGAGAAGGGTTACTTCCAAACCCAACTTTTTCATGGTGCCACATTGATCCCATCTTGGATTCTAGTTGTAAACACCCCTGGGGCATTCAGTTTACTACAGCTCAACTTGTTTAACACCCTGGGCCTCCCAATTCATGATACATCTGAACCCATTCATGCACTGGGCCAGTGCCCCTAAACCAAGGAACTGTTGACTAAATTCAGGGCAGTGTTCCATAAGCCATCAAAGGGTGTTCCTGGATTCCATGCCGATATTCCTCTGTCACCCACTGCTGTTCCAAAATTGTTTAAGACTCGTAACATCAAGTTTGCCCTCCAGGACAAGCTTCAACTTGAACTGCAACATCTCCAGGATGATGGTATCCTCGTCCCAATCACACGTAGCCAATAGGCCTCACCCACTGTTGTAGTAGAGGAACCTACAGATGACCTTCATAGCTGTGGTGATTTCAGGGTCACTGTCAATAACCAGTTGACTGTTGTTGCATATCCCATATCCAAACTGGAGGATGCTGTTTCCTGTCTCACAAGTTTGCAAAAATCGACCTTCAGGATGCATATCTACAGCTGTCACTGGATGATGACTCCTGAAACATGGCGGTCATCAACTGCTGCTCCAATATATGTGGCTTCCATTTGGCATCACCAGTGCCCTTGAAATTTACCTTCATGATATTCTGGTTGCTGGAAAACACAAGGCTGATCTTGCCTGGAACCTTCAGGCAATTTTTTCCAAATTTGTGGCAGCCAACCTTCATTGTAATATGGATAATTGTTCCTTCTTTGTCCACCAGGTCAAATACTTAGGCCACATCTTCAGCACCTCCAGTATTTGGGCCACACCTCAACATGTGCCTGCAACTCAGCAGTTACCAGCACCCATGGACACATCCCAACTCAAGTCCATTTTAGGCCAGCTCAGTTACCACTAGTGGTTCTTTCCATGTGCTGCAGTGAACTGAGCCACTCCATTGATTTCTCCATGGAAGCGGTCCTCCAACTGCGACAAGGCATTCTGTGGCTTGCAGCAGTCCCTCCTTTGGCCTACATGCTTAACAGCATACGATCCAATGAAACCACTTGTTCTGGCATGGACACCTCTAACTGCACGATTGGCATGGTATTGTCATACATTGTGGATGGTGAGGGAACACCCCATCACATTCATTTCCACAAAACCTTAGCAGGAGCCCAGCAAAATTACAGCCAAATTACAGCTTTTGTCATCATTTGTAGAAATAAACATTTCCATAATTACGTCTATGGGAGATGGCTCACACTTGATGGACCACAAGCCCTTTCTGCCTCTTTTGAAATCCTCAGTGGTAATTCTGACCTGCACAGTGTGTCAACTGCAGCAGAGGGCCCTGTTCCTCTCTGGATACACATATGACATCCAGTATCGCCCTACCACTGCCCTTGCCGACGTGAACTTCCTCTCACACCTGCCTGTTGGTGTGGATCCCAACTTCAATAAGGACCCCAAAGTTTACTAACATCTAGATGAGGAAGACACAGATGTCATGCCCCCCTCCACATTGACATGTGCCTAGTGGCACAGCATATGGAAAATTGCCTGAATTTTAAGCTAGTTCTCAAATATATCACATAAGGATGGCCCATGGACAGAAAGCAGCTGTCACACACCGATCTCCAAGTCTACTTGATGAGGCACAAGGAACTTTCTTCCCTACATGGGGCTGTGCTACTGCAGGGCTCCACAGGGCATTTCTGTCTGCTCATTCCCAGCACCCTTCAGAAAACAGCCTTATGGCTACTCTATGAGAGACATTGGAGAATCATCCTCATGAAGCACCTAGTCTGGTAACATGGATACTGGAGAGGTCTGGATCCAGAAATCACCTGAATGGTGCAGTGGTGTCACACTAGTCAAAGTAAGCAAGTGGCACCTACATATAGATATTTTCCATGGCCCACAGAAGCATCCCCTTGGGCCGATCTGCATATGGACTTCACTGCCCCTTTCTCGGCTCCATATGGCTCCTGATTGTGGATACAGGCAGCGGGTTTCCTTTTGTGTTCTGCATGCAATCTACCACCTCCATCAGCACCATACAGGACTTAGCATGGTTATTCACCCTGGAAGGTTTACCGGAAACATTGGTTTGCGACAATTACCCCTGTTTACATCAACTGAGTTCCAGGTTTTCCGTTAGTCAAATGGCATCATGCTGCTCCACGTGGCACCATTTCAGCCTGCCTCCAATGGTATGGTTGAGTGGTTAGTGCGAACCTTCAAGTCTCAAATGGAGAAACTGGTTTGGCAACATTCAATTGAAGATGCCTTGACACTTTTCCTCTCCTCATATCAGGCATCACATCAGGATGGATCCCTGCTGGTGGAGAAGTTTTATGGCCAGCAACTTCAATCACAGCAACTTTCATTGATGTATATCTGGGCCAGCCCTCACCACCAGCAACTAATTGATGACAATGTTTTTCTCCACAGGATCCAGTATGGGTGTGGATGTACGGTCAAGGCCATCCACCATGGCAGCCCACCATCATCCTCCAGTCACTTGGTCAGGCGATGGTCAAAGTCCAGCTTCTTCAGGGAGGTCACTGCTGCTGGCATCTCAAGCAAGTCCAAGCATGTCGTGGACCAGATTCACCAACAAATTCTTTAATGCCTTTCTGCATTCCAGAGTCTGCCCCATTAGCTGAATGGTCAGTGTGTTGGAATGCCATGCACGGGGGCCCGGGTATAATGCCTGGCTGGGATGGGAGATTTTCTCTCTTCAGGGACTGGGTGTTGTGCTGTCCTCATCATTATTTCATCCCCACTGTCGATGCGCAAGTCGCCCAAGGTGGTGTTGCACTCAATAAGACTTACACTTGGCGGCCGAACTTCCCTCCTGGGAACTCCCAGCCACTAACGCCATACGATCATTTCCATTTTCCATTCCAGCCTCCCACAATGAGGTAAGCATATCTTCCCCAGTCAATACACCAGCCCAGGAAACTCCAACGGATGCTGCAGCTCAGTGCGCTGTCTGTCTGACTGCAATGGATGTGGAGTCTGACCCCTCCATCCAGACTGATGGGCAACTCTGACTTCATAGAGGCCACTGGGGCCTGTCAGCACCTTGACACATTGGTAGGGGAAGGAACTGCTATGATGCCCAGGAGCGCCATCCACAACCCACATGACTACTATGCTGCGCAGGCAAGGAACGGTGCTGTTCATACACGCAGCCGCAACATCGCTGGATGCCTAAGATACTAGCAAGTCACCAGGAGGTGTACCAGGAGTGACAAGCCTCACTAGCCATAGCCAGAGGCTGATGCAGTACCGCCTAGCCATGCCCCTGCCAGTCATTTGTGCACAAAGGGCAGGACATCTCTTTCGGAAGAACGGATATTTAAAAAAGATGCAGTGATCACAATGGGCAGTTCTCGGAAGAACGGATATTTAAAAAAGATGCAGTGATCACAATGGGCAGTTCCCATTGCTGGCAATCTCTCAATAGCTCTCATTGGTGTACCAGCAAAGTAGACAGTGATCTGAAGTGAAGCTTTGTTTATAGTAATATCTGTGTAGATTGTTTATTTTCTGTCCAACTCTTGGGCGCTAGCCAGAGTCATCCCAAAGGAGGAGCAGAAGATAGTTTCTGTGTAATTTTTGTTCTTGGCTTACCCTCATGAAAGGAATGAAAAACTATCAAGTTTTTGCCCCAGTTTAGAAATACCGCAGATCTGGGGCTGCTTTCTGCCCAACCTATCTGCATTTCCATGCTTCTTACATGGCTTACACACAGCTCTATAATCAAATACCTCCATTCCAATGCCCAGCTTGTGAGCCTGCTTGAGGAGTCCTTTAAGCCAAACAACCATATTAGGGCTGGATGCTTAGTCACTACTTTGAATTTTTTGCCATACAAGTAGCACCAGAAATACTTAACTACAAATATTAAGTTGAGTACTTCCTTCTCTGCAGTAGAAAAGTTCTTTTCCACTTTATTCAGTTGTCATGAAGTGTATGCCACAGGATGTTCCTCGCCATTTACCACATGACCTAAAACACACGATAATGCGTAATTCGACACATCACACAGCACAAACTCCTTCTGATAGTCAGAGAAATTCGGTACTGGACCTGATGTCAAAGTCTTTTACAAACCCTCCAAACCATTCAAACTTGGCACTCCTTTGTCCACTCAAATTGCATGCTTTTTTCCACAGTTGTATGAGTGGCCATGGAATATTTGGGAATCTCTTCACAAAATTCCTATAATAGTTTGAGAGCCCTATAAACAATTGGAAAGAGTCCATTATCATTCCTTCTTTGCTAATTACACCCCTTAAGTAGCCTGCTTCCTCCAAGGCAAAATGACACTTTATCATACTCAGTGTAAGATGCAAGGCACACTGGTGGTGGGGGGAGGCACCTGCAGAGAAACCTACTCCCATGCTGCCCCCAATGCTATTTGTTTATTTTGATAAATCTGCAGAAAGGTGGGAAAATTACCTGTGCCAATTCTTGCTGCATTTTCAGAAAAGGTGTATCATTGCTCCGGTAGATAAGACCAACCTGCTATTTCATATCAGCGCACACTCCGCTAGAGAGTGAAAATCTCATCCTGGAGAGAGAGAGAAAAAAAAAAAGTGCGTGTGGGGTTAGGAGTAAAATTTCCATTTGTTGAAAGAAATTTGATTTGTTTTCATCAGTTACCCACTGGCAACTACTTCCATGCTCATATAGTGTGATTAAATGTGTTAATGTTCTTGATGAATCACTAGTAAATAAAGTAAATTCTTAAGAAAAAGTTTTGAAAGTAAATTCCCGGTTCATTACTGGTAGCAGAGCACGATTAGCATTCTTGCTACTACTCTTTGAGTAACTGATAGAATTATAGTTGTACCTATTTTATAATTTAGTAATTTTTCGCTTTGGCCAAGTGACTGTTTGGCTGCATATTTCAGGTTGTCATGGCGGCCAGAGAATGTCCAGGATTCGCCCTGTTGTGCAAGAATCGAATTTTATATGAGTTGAGCATTCGTAATATAAACAAACAAGGCACTGTTCCTGAGTTGCTTGCAGATTTAAAAGATGCCTTGCTCAATCCGGCCCATACTTCACTGGAAATTATTGGTTCCTTTCCGACAGCCATGGCAGCGGCGGCAGGAGAGGTTGGTGAGTTCCAACAACATTTAGACTGGTTTTGTGTCGATCAAACGAGGCTGATCGTTAGGAAGTGGTCGAGTTGCAGCAAAAGATGGCTGCGTTGCATATTAGGTTAACTGGGTTAGAGTCTAGCTCCGAAGAATCTAGTGGGCAGGTCCAAGTTGATCTGGCACAAACAGGAAGCAAACTAAATAACCTAAACTGCAGAATTGAATCTAACTCGGAGTTTTTCGCAAAGCTACCTAACCCGATTGCACTTCTGTTAAAGGATGTAGGAGAATTAAGCGTAGAATCATTGGCGAAGATACAGGAAATTCTGCGGTTATTGGTTTATTTTGAGCAGCATTCCTGTGCTTTTCAAATATCTCACTCCACCCTGTTAGCTCTGCTATACCTGTTAGCAAAGGGGAAGTGTAACAAATTAATTTCTAGAGCTCTTTTGGGGGGGTTCTCGTTACAACAACTTAGGCAACTAATAATTGTTGAGAGACTCACAGAGGGCTTTAGGAAACATCTAGTATGTCAGTATATTTGGAAGATTGCAGGCCGCTAGTGAAGATTTGTCAATGTATGTGGAAAGGGTAGGGGTAGCTTCGCAGGCCTTGCTAAGTGATTTATCAGAAGAACAATTAACTGCAGTAGTTTTGGAAGGGATGGCGGCTGCTGACAAAATAAATTTTATTTTCAAGTCACCCCTGAAGACCTGGGAAGAACTCTCTGTTGTTGTTACTTCTGCATCTGCGCTAAAGTTAAGTGAGGACCCTAGGAATGTCAGTGTGTTGAGACAAGTGAAGGAAAACTTTGGAGTGAAGAGAGATCGGCCAAGTAGTAATTATCAAGGCGTACACAGGAAGTGTTTTCGATGTGGGGCTAGTACGCATTTGGTTAGGAGTTGTCTGGTTTTATGTGGGGCAAGAAGTATTAAGTGACATAAGGGCAGGCAACATGTTTCGAGGAGTAACTTATTGTGTAGTGAGGGGCGTGCCGTAGTTGCTGATTCCTGGTTCTGTCGACCTTATGTTTGTCTCAGTTTGAATCAGGAACCCCTCTGCACCTTATTGGATACAGGTAGCACTTAATCCTTGCTTAATGAGGCTTGGGTTCTGGAATTTGGCAGTCTTACCGGGCTCAAACCTGAAAAGATCCTGCTTCAGAGATGTCGTATGGCCAATGGTCAGGTGTTGCCTCTGGCGGGGTGGGTTAAGGGTAGTGTCTCAGTAGGGCGGTTCTCCTGGCCAATGACCTTTGCTATCATCGCTAACCTGCCGGTAAATATGGTGCTGGGTTGTGACTTCATTTCTAAAACTCAACTTGTTCTGGATTATTCAGGGGGTAAGTTTTTTTAAAATTTGTGCCAAGTCAGCGGCGGTGTCATCCATGCCTTCTTCCTTGTCGGTCACTACTCTCAATAATGTCGATCTTGATCATCTTTCCCCAAGTCAGGTTCAACAGGTCCATCAGTTACTGGAGGCTTTTCCTGACTTATTTTGCAATAAACTTGGAGTAATGAATAAATTAGAATATCATATTTGTTTGACTGACAATATTCCGGTTAGGCAGTCCCCATATCGTCTCTCACCACCTAAGATGAAAGTGTTGCGGGAAAAAGTACAGAAGATGTTAGATCAAGGGGTTATTCGTCCCTCGACTTCTCCGTATGCCTCCCCGATATTCTTGGTACCAAGGGATCAGGATAGCGATTTCAGGGCCATGGTCAATTACTGTCGTTTGAATGAGAAGGTGGTGTTGGAGTCAGTTCAGTTGCCTGATCTACACAATTCCTTTACTTGGTTTTCAAGCATGTCTTAGTTCACTGTTCTTGACTTAAATCAATCTTATTATCAGATTCCGTTGACCGAGGAGTGTAAACATGTTACAGCGTTTTGCACCGATTGGAATCTATTCGAATTTAACCGGGTCCCATTTGGGGTGCCTACCGGAGCTGCTGTGTTGACTTGTTTATTAGGTAGTATACAGGGTGAATTTAAATTGCCTTTTGTTTGTAACTATTTGGATGACCTTGTGATATACAGTAAATCATTTGAAGAGCATTTGAGTCATTTACATCAAGCATTTACTAAGCTTCAGCAGGCTGGTTTAACCGTTAAACTCTCGAAGGTTACCCTTGCCAGGCCACAGATTTCCTTTCTAGGCCATATTGTCTCAGCCGATGAGGTTCGGATCGATCAAGAGCGCACTAAAGCCTTGCGTGCACTCCCACCTCCTACTGATAAGCGGAGAGTCGCTAAGTTTATTGGCATGGCAAATTATTTCAGGAGGTTTATTCCGAATTTTGCGGCCTTAGCTGCCCTTTTGAATCAGCTTCATAAAAAAGCAGTAAGATTTACCTGGGGTCCCACCCAGCAGGCGGCCTTTGAACAGATCAAAACCACCATTGCTAATCCACTGGTGCTTGGGGTGCCTGATTTTGATAAGCCTTTTACAGTTCAGACGGACGCGTCGAGTGCGGGTGTGTCAGCCGTCTTATTAAAAGAATGGCAAGGTCAGCGGCAACCTTTGGCCTATGTCTCGCGCTGTTTGAATGATGCTGAGTCAAAATACTCACTCTATGAATGTGAGGCCTTGGCGGTCCTATTTGCATTAGAAAAATTCCTGTTTTACCTTGAGCATAAACCTTTTTTGCTGGAGACTGATAATCAAGCCTTGAGCTGGGTCTTGGCTAGGCCACGTAAGACCGGTCGGATAGCACGTTGGGCTGTGAGAATCTCAGCCTTTAAATTTAAGGTTAGACATATCAAGGGTTCCGAGAATGTGGTCGCTGATACCCTCAGCCGGATGTTTGACCCACCATCCGATTGTTTGAAGGAGCACCACCAGGGTCCACTTCAGGGCCAGCTTTTGATTTTGGGGGGAGCACGCCAAATGTTTAGTAATCTTGAAGAAAACCAGGAACAGGATGTTGAATTGGGTTCCATCAAACAGCGGATTGGATCGGGTGAGGTAGTCAAAGGTTACAGCTTGAGGAAATGTATTCTGTGTAAGGCAGTGGGTCGAGAGCGTCACATCCGAATTTGTCTGCCACAGATATTAATCCAGCCAATATTCCAGTATTGTCATTGCTCTTCGGTGGGAGGTCACTTAGGCACATATAAAACGATTCAGAAAATTAAGCAGTATGTGACCTGGCCTCATCTCGAGCATGACATTAAGAAATTAGTAGCCGGTTGTCATTTGTGCCGGGCTGCGAAACCTAGCAATGCCCTACAGCAAGGACTATTGTCTTCGGAACGTGAAAATTATCCGATGGATCGTCTTTATATTGATTATGTGGGTCTGTTGCCACATTCCAGTAAATGGAATATGTATATTTTGATGGTAATTGATGCTTTTTCTCGCTTTACTTGGCTTATTCCCAGTAGAAGTACTACTACCAATGTAACTATTTCTCACCTTACTAACATCTTTTCAATCTTTGGGCCTCCTAAGTGCTTGGTTAGTGATAATGCCCCTGCTTTTGTGTCTGATAAGTTTAAGGCCTTTTGTTTCGAGAATGGCATCAAGCACATGAACACAACACCGTATTACCCTCAGGGGTCCTTTGCTGAACATGTGAATCGCAACCTAAAATCAGTTTTAATAATTTACCATCAAGTTATACCAAGAAAGTGGGATACTAACTTGCCTTGGATTAATTATGCGCTCAACACTGCGGTTCATGAGGCATTGAAGACTACTCCGGCCTCTCTCTTATTGGCCTATCCTATCAACTTGCCTTTGTCAAACTTATGGAGCATTTGCGACTTACTTCCTCAGCGGGTATCCCCGGGGTTAATTAGAAATAACTGGAATCGGTCTCGTTGCAATATAGCGGCTGCCCATGGTTGTCAAGCCGTGCGGTACAACCGCAATAGGCGTCCTTATCAGGGAAAGTCGGAGGATCAAATCTATATTAAGAATGTTTAGGGTCGAGGAAGGATGGGGGGCCGAGTAGGGAAGTTCACACCCCGCTTTATAGGTCCATGCACGGTGCTCCATGTGTTGGGGCCGGTTAACCTGTTAGTCAGACATGATCAGACCGGTAGGGAATATCGAGTCCATTTGTGCCAGGTGAAGTCTCTGAGTTCGGGCGCCTGTTCTTGTTTGAGGGGAGGAGGTTGAGCCATGGAAAAAATTGCTGTTTTGAAGAGCGCGCCGCAGTGCATTGGGTGAAGCATTCGCCTTCCGTTTCTGGCTGTGGCAATCGCAGCTTTGGTGTCTCCCTCTGGTGGAAAAGAGGAAAGGTTGCCTGTTCACGTGCATTTAAGGGGTGCTATAAGTTCGCCAGTGGCAGTTGGTCAGTCGGAATGAGTCTGGGTCAGTCACTCGTCACCAGTTGCTGGTCTGTCTCTCGTTCGCATTTGTGCAGCAGTTAGTACCTGTCTGTTGTTCGAAGCGCTAGCATGTCTGTCATTTGGATCAAACTTTAAGGCCGGCAAAATGAGAGTCTTGCCACTCCGCCAGTAACAGAACTCAGCTAGTGGTCGCCCGGTTGGGGCTGAGTTCCTGCATCTGAGTCTGCACGTTAGGCTGCCAGTCTGCTCGAATTGCTCAGGCAACGATCATTGGCGGTTGGATCGATCGGTTGGTCAGTCACGCACTGAGACACAAGATGACTTGTCCGCCTTGAGCGTCGGTGCATGTGAGGTCACCACGTGAGTCCAGTGGGCCGCGCCGTATAGCGAGGGATAGTGGCTTCACGGCCGACATGAGAGCAACAGCAGTCAACCCACGACATCAGTCTGGCTGGTTTGAGCTGCGACACCGTGAGATGGGAGATCAGCACGCCTTCCTGTGTCCGTTGAAGCAGCTGGCAGCAGACGGTTTAGGAGAGCGTTGGGGGGTGCTGCGCCAGGTCTTCGCCAGAAATCGCAGTTATTAGAAGTTATGTGATTGGAGATATGTTGTTTCATTTACTTGTTAAATTCTACTTGTTTTCTGGATGAGGTCACCAGCTGCTTTGTTTTGGTGTTGTCCCACCATTCTTCTCCATTTACCCACCCACGGGAAGGTGGTTATTTATGAATTGGGTGGTCCGTTTTTCCCTTGTGGAGTAGGGGCGGGTAGAGCAACCTGCGATTCGGGTTGTTTAGTAATCTCCCTGTCAATCTGCCATATGTTAATAGCTGGCTCTGTCATGTTTGTCAGGTTCGGTGTTAACGAATTTATTGCTTGAAGTGTTATGACCGAATTCCTGAAATATGTTTTTATCTTGCCTATCATCTTGAGAGGCGGTATATGTGTAATGTAGAGCATGTTTGGCTAACCTTGTATATTTTACGTAAGACTGCATTTCATGGGTTTTTATTTAAATGGTTATTTTAGTATATAAAGTTGCCACCCTTCCACCATAAGAGTATTTTTTTAAAAATCAAGTTGCACCTTCGGTGGGAAGTTAATCTTTTAATGGTAGTGGTTTGTACCATTTCCATCCCTCCTACGGGGAGCATAGTTTATGTGCTTGTGTGAGTTGTTAAAATTTTTAGTTTAAAGTAATCTGGTGTGTTGCAGATTTGCACCAGTGTAGTCATTCAGAGGTTGTTGTGAGCGGTCATGACTACGGCCGTGTCAAAAGGGAACAGCAAGATTCTCAGACCAAAAGCTCATACTGCCTTTGATATTTAGAGGGTGCTTTCTGATTATAATTTTAAATAGGTTTCTAAAATAATAATAATAATAATAATAATAACAATAAAGGGGGTGGGTTAGGAATAAAATTTCCATTTGTTGAAAGAAATTTGATTTGTTTTCATCAGTTACCCACTGGCAACCACTTCCACGCTCACATAGTGTGATTAAATGTATTAATGTTCTTGATGAATCGCTAGTAAATAAAGTGAATTCTTAAGAAAAAGTTTTGAAAGTAAATCCATGGTTCAACCACATTGTGTACCATGATTTGTCACTCCACACAATATTTTTCCACTGTTCAATCGTCCAATGTTGACACTCCTTACACCAAGCGAGGCGTCGTTTGACATTTACTGGCTTGATATGTGGCTTACGAGCAGCTGCTCGAGCATGAAATCCAAGTTTTCTCACCTCCCGCCTAACTGTCATAGTACTTGCAGTGGATTCTGATGCAATTTGTAATTCCTGTGTGATGCTTTGGATAGATGTCTGCCTATTACACATTACAACCTCCTTCAACTGTCGGTGGTCACTGTCAGTCAACAGACAAGGTCGGCCTGTTTGCTTTTGTGCTGTACGTGTCCCTTCACGTTTCAGTTCATTATCACATTAGAAACAGTGGACTCAGGGACATTTAGGAGTGTGGAAATCTTGCATAAATACATATGGCAGGTGACACCTAATCACCTGACCACGTACGAAATCCGTGAGTTCCCTGCGGAGCACCCCATTCTGCTCTCTCACAATGTCTATTGACTACTGAGCTCGCTGATATGGAGTACCTGGCAGTAAGTGGCAGCATAATGCACCTAATGTGGAAAATATATGTTTTTGAGGGAGTCTAGACACTTTTGATCACATAGTGTAGAAGCATGTATCACTAGCGCCAAGACAGATGCTGCCTATAGGAGAATTAAAGAGACCTTTGGAAAAAAGAGAACCACTTGTATGAATATCGAGAGCCGAGATGGAAAACCAGTCCTAAGCAAAGAAGGGAAAGCAGAAAGGTCTGTACAAAGGTGGTGTATTAAGGGCAATATTTTGGAAATGGAAGATGAAATAGATGAAGGTGAGATGGGAGATACGATACTGCGTAAAGCAGGGGTCAGCAACACGTCGATCGTGATCTACTGGTGGATTGCGAGTGCTTATGTGGTAGATCGCGTGAGTTCTGAGAGTGCAAAAGAAAAAGTGTTGCTGCCACTTTTGCTTCTTACCATGTTTTGAATGTATTGGCGAAAAGGAAGAAACCCTTCAAAGATGGTGAAATCGTAAAAGAAGCATTTTGAGAAGCTGCTGACTAGTTGTTTCATAATTTCAAGAACAAGTCTGAAGTAGTTGCGGCCATCGAATTCCTTCAACTTTCATCAAGAACGGTCACAAGGAAAGTTGAAAATATATCTAATGATGCTTTCTGTCAACTGAAAACAGACTTGGATGAGTGCTGTTATTTTTCGACGCAGTTAGATGAGTCCATTGATGCAACAGGTACTGCTCAGTTGCCAGTTACCACAGATGGAGCCCCAGCCTTGAGAGGTTCTAAAAGTGGTTTTATTGCTCTGTCCCAAAGAGATGAAAGTTTTCCACCGTTTTTAAGTTGTCACTGTATTTTACACCAGCAGTCTCTGTGTGGAAAGTTTTTAAATTTGAATGAAACTACGAATACTGTTGTAAAGATAGTCAACAAAATTAAGTGGCAGCAACACTTTTGTTTACTGGTTTCGTGAACATGCTTTGTTGAACACTTAATTGAATTTTAAGTTTCTTGATTTTTCTCAGTTCAGAGTTTGTCTTTTTCACAAATGCAATCTTAGCATCACACAATAAACAAATGCATGCACCATTTCTTTCTGTTATGAAAAATTCAGAAGACTTTTCAAATATTTGGCAAATGAACTAGAACTACAGTATGGAGATTCACTGCTCCACAATGAAGTGCGTTGGCTCAGCAAGGGAAAAGTGTTGCAATGTTTCCACAACCTTTTACCGGCTATCAAACTGTTTTTGCAAGAACAAGATGAAAATAGTCTGTCAGCTTGTATTGAAGATCCTCTCTGGCTCACAGATTTTGATTTCTTCATTGACCTAACAGAAAAGCTTAATGAGCTGAATCTGAAATTTCAAGGCAATGACAAAGATATTGCTGATATGATATGTGAAGTACATTCTTTTACTGAAAAATTGTTTTTGTGGGAGTGCTGCCTTAAGAGGGGTGAATTAAGACATTTTCCAACTCTGAAGACCCAAATAGAAGAAAGTGAGATACCTTACAATAGTGAATGTCATGCAATAATGATCTCCAATTTGAGGGACAATTTCAGTGATCGGTTTTCAGACTTCAAAAAGATTTCAGTGGTGACCCAGTTTGTATCTTTCCCTTGGGCTGACATTGAACTACTGAATATATCTTCTTCCATTGCAAAAGTTTTTGACATAGATAGGACAGCTATTGAACTTGAAATAATATCACTAAAAATGATTTGTTTCTCAAAAGTGTTGCAGAACCCAAAACCTGTTGGCCTCTAATTCTTCAGGAGAAATACCCATCTATGTTAATGTTGGTCTTAGAATAAAGGCCTTGTTTGCTTCTACCTACCTGTGTGAGTCACTGTTTTCAAATATAAACTTTATAAAAAATAAACACAGAACAAGGTTGACTGATGAACATCTGGACTCGTGTATTCGACTAAGTGTAATAAGTTATACACCAAGTATGAAGGACATTGTTGACAAAACAGCTTCTCAGATTTCACATTAAATGTAAAATAATTCTTGTGTTATTAATGTAAGAATATATTTGAGAATATTATGAAACAAAATTATGATGTTTCGAATAAATAGTGAAGATTTAAAACTTTTATTTTAAATAGTTGCTTTAATGTACCAGTACCCAAAAATTAAAAATGTAGCAATTGAATTTTTAAAAGTAGATCACTTTGATATGTTGGTACAGAATAGTTGATCATGAAGGCTTAATGGTTGCCAACCCCTGACATAAAGAATTCGACAGAGCACTAAAAGACCAAAGTCGAAACAAGTCCCCAGGAGTAGACAACATTCTGTTAGAACTCCTGATAGCCTTGGGAGAGCCAGCCATGACAAAACTCTTCCATCTGGTGAGCAAGATTTATGAGATGAGCAAAATACCCTCAGACTTAAAGAAGAATACAATAATTCCAATTCCAAAGAAGGCAGGTGTTGACAGGTGTGAAAATTACTGAACTATCAGTTTAACAAGTCAAGGTTGCAAAATACTAACACAAATTCTTTACAGACAAATGGAAAAACATGCTAGGCAATACTGACACTATGACTTATCTTAGAAGATAGGTTAAGGAAAGGCAAACCTATGTTTATTGCATTCGTAGACTTAGACAAAGCTTTTGACAATGTTGACTGGAACACACTTCCAAATTGTGAAGGTGGCAGGGATAAAGTACAGGAAGTGAAAGGCTATTTACATTTGCACAGAAACCGGGTGGGAGTTACAAGAGTTGAAGTGCACGAAAGGAAGCAGTGGTTGAGAAGGGCTGTAGCCTATCCATGATTTTATTCTATCTGCATATTGAGCAAGTAGCGAAGAAAACAAAATAAAAATTTGGAGCAGGAATTAATGTCCAGGAAGAAGTAGCAAAAACCTTGAGCTTTGCTGCTGACATTGTGATTCTGTCAGAGACAGCAAAGGACCTGTAAGAACAGTTGAATGGAATGGACAGTGTCTTGAAAGGAGGATATAAGATGAATATTAACAAAAGCAAAACGAGGATAATGGAATGTAGTCAAATTAAATCGGGTGATGCTGAGGGAATTAGATTAGGAAATGAGTCACTTAAAGCAGTAGATGAGTTTTGCTATTTGGCCAGCAATATAACTGATGATGGTTGAAGTAGAGAGGATATGAAATGCAGATCGGCGATGGCAAGGAAAGCGTTTCTGAAGAAGAGAAATTTTTTAACTTCGAATGTAGATTTAAGTGTCATGAAGTCTTTTCTATTTGTATGGAGTGTAGCCATGTACGAAAGTGAAACATGGACAATTAACAGTTTAGGCAAGAAGAGAATGGAAGCTTTTGAAATGTGGTGCTACAGAAGAACGCTGAAGATTAGATGGATAGATCACATAACTAATGAGGAGGTGCTAAATAGAGTTGGGGAGAAGAGGAATTCGTGGCACAAGTTGACTAGAAGAAGCGATCGGTTGGTAGGACATATTCTGAGGCATCAAGGGATCACCAATTTAGTACTGGAGGGAAGTGTGAATGGTAAAAATCATAGCTCCGAAATGACCATTAAGCAAACATTGCTGTGTATGGGCCTCTGCAGCAAGCGCATAGATCATGCACCCATGCTGACTGCTCTCCATTGGTGACAGGAGTTGGAATTTGCATGCCAGTACCACAACAAGACATTCACTGAGTGGCAAGTGACCTTTTAAGATTTATCTCGTTTTCTGCTCCATTGAATAAGTGTTCATTAGCATGTACAACATGGAACATCTGAAAGCAAACTCAGGAGGGAGTGGAGAACATTTTCATCTCATTTCCTGCGTGATCTCATCATTCTGGAAGGCACAATGGATGGACGCAAGTATGTATCTATCCTTAGAGACCATTTCCACTCCTACGAGCAGTTTCCTTGGCATGATGGCATCTACCGGAAGTCAACGCAAAGTGTCACATAGCTCTCAGTGTATGTGCATGGTTCACAGAGCACCAGGATGTTTACTGTGCTCCCCTGGCTGCCAAACTCACTGGATTTAAACACGATCGAGAATCTGTGGGACCACCCCAATTTTTGCAACCACTTTCAGCAGCTATGGTTAGTGGTACCCTACCCTACTTTTCAAAACTAACTAGTCAGCACCATGTTTAAAACACTGATAGCTGATCTTTCACCTAGTGCATCATTTGTTATGTTATGCTTAGCCATTTTCTTAGTGATTTTCTAAAATGCTTCATGGATTTTATTATTACCATGTTCCTGCCACAGTACTCCGTATCTTTACTATCAATCACTAATGTCCTACAGTACTGGAAACCTCCCACAAATATAGGCAAAATGAATATCTGTTCATCTCCTGTAATGTATAACAAACCAAGATACTAAGCTGTTTCACATGCTTTCTAAATCTGATGACATTTGGAAAGAAGCTTCTTTTTCCGATTGAATGCCTTCCTTTACACCAGGCGTGTTTTTTAAGTAAGTAATGTTTTGAAATTAAAAGATGTACTAAGATATCTGAATAATTTTATTTTTACATGAAAGCCTGTAGTACAATCTACTTTTCTACATAATTTCCGTCAATATTGAGGCACTTGTCAAAATATTGTACCAGTTTTTGAATACCCTCCTCATAGAAGACTGCCACCTGACTTGTTAAGCACTGCATCACCATGGTTTTGAGTTCGTCATCACCTTGAAGATGCTGACCGCCCAGGTATTTCTTCAAGTGTAGGAATAGATGGTAGTCACTGGGTGCAAGATCGGGGCTGTACGGAGGATGATCTAGAGTTTCCCATCGAAAAAATGTGATGAGATCTTTGGTCTGATTTGCCACATGCAGATGGGCATTGCCTTGCAGCAAAACGATGCCCTTGCTCAACTTCCATGGACTGTTGCTTTCATTCTGGTGTGACATAGGCCACCCATGTTTCATCACCTGTAACAATTTGGCTTAAGAAATCATCACCGTCGTTGTGGTACTGCTCAACGAAAGTCAATGCACTGCCTACACATTTGTTTTTGTGCACATCAGTCAACATTTTCGGTACCCAATGTGCGTACAATTTTCGGTAATTCAAGTGCTCAGTCAAAATGTCATACAAAACACTACGAGAAACATTAGGAAAGTCATCCCGCAAGGAGGAACTCGTAAAGCGTCTGTTTTCTCTCACCTTATTGTTCACTTCCTGCACCAAACTTTCATTAATGACCGAAGGATGCCCACTCCGTTGTTCATCATGCACATTTGTGCGGCCATCTTTAAATGCTCTCACCCACTTTCTCACCATTCCATCATCACTCAGTGTTTTCTCCGTAAACTGCACAGACCTCACGATGAATATCGATCACTTTTAGGCCTTTAGCACTAAGAAATCTTATAACAGCCTGTACTTCACAGTCGGTGGGACTCACGATTATCGGAGGTATCTTAAACACTCAGTACACACCGTAAACAAGGAAGAATCAGACTAATGGCGTCAGTGTGTAGATTAAGGTACAGGCTTTGATGTAAAAATAAAATTATTGAGATATCTTGGCACGTCTTTTTTTAATTTCAAAACAGTACTTACTTAAAAAACACACCTTGTAGCTTAGACAATGCTCCAGAATATGATTATTTAAGAATTCTAACTGTCCATATCTCTTGGGACATGAGAGGACAGTTACTATATGAACTCCAAAGACAAAATCAATGTGTTGCTTTCAGTTCAATAATGAAGTGTATTTTTCTTCACTTTAATTTTTGTACAATTCCATTTGGCGTTTATTCCAAACCATGCATTAATACAATTATCATCATTTAATCAAGGGAAAAAAACCATGAAATTTAAATTACAAAAAATTCTTAAAACAATACCTCTACATTACTACAAGATGGGGCAAATAAAAGTGACCCGGGTGAGTGGATATGATTGGACATGAATGTCTGCATAAAACCACACCCTGTGACCATACAGCCGGCTGAACCTTGGAGCTGAGTTGTTAGCAAAGGTTAGTCTGGCAATGGCCCTAGATGGCCACCAGGTTACCTGATTTGTCAGTATGTGATTACTTTGCGTAGGGAGCACTCAAGTCTAAGGTGTATTACAACAGCCCTCCTAATCTTCAAGAACTGTAGTAGAACATTTCAGATGAGACAGCAGCAATTCCTGCAGTCTAGCTTTGATCTACCTTTAACAACTTGCTGACCAGGTCCCAAAAGGGCCCAAGATGGATGGTGGTCACTTTCAACATCTGCTATAGTCATGTTAGTACTGTATTTCCTTTCCTCTACTGTGTTTCTTTCAAGCCTAGACTTTTTCTCCAGGGCACTTATTTGCCCCACCCCGTACTCATATTTGGTAAATTGTTAAATGAATTTATTGAGGTCTCTGCCAAATTGCAATCTCTTTCCAGAAACTTCAGTTAAGTGATACAAATCCCACAATTTCCTCTCAAAAACAAACTGTGTAAAAAGAATTTCACTCAAGACAACTAAACATATCTCTTCAGACTTGCAATGTATTGCAAACCAATCCAATGCCACTTCTGCAGTCTCATTTCCTCCCATGAGGGTCAGTGAACCCACTCCAAGGTAGAACAAATGAGCTGGTCACAGAGTAGAATCAATGGTTTCGAAATGAACAGCCACTAGCGGTAGCCACCAGGCTATGGGTGCACTCACTGTGCTCTAAATAGAGTTTTGTACTCTTGTTGGTCAACTCTCTTAAGAAACTTTTTTATTCCCCTTGTGCATTATTTGGTGTTGCAGAAACATTTATAAATTTAACTTATTGCTTAATACATTGCCAAACCAATATGCATGATCTGCCTTTTGCCCCACTGTGCAACAAGTCTGAAGTCTATTTTCTTGCAGTGCTATATAATTAACTGTTAATGTATATTCTCAGATCATATGTCAGTGTATCAGACTACCAGACAAAACTGGATTTTATTGAAAGCTGGAGTGTCTCAAATTCCAGGACTGTATCAGCACATGAAACATTAAGTAGACCAAGAGCAGCTTTAATACATACCATGTTTATCTGAGTATATGGCGACCCTGAATATAACATTACCACCTCCTTGAGAAAAATTTATTATTTTAACATATCTTTAAAAATCAAAATTACATTTTTATTGATTTAAGGTATCTGCCTGAAAAGTTACCATTACACCTAGGGTAAACTTATGCTGTTTATTGATTTTCTATGTTTTGGTAATGCAAGGATAAATAAAATAAAGAGAGAAAAAATTTTTACATTAATTTTTAATTTCACTGTCTCTTGTTTAGCCAGTCATCTGTGATACCACTATTATTCTTCCCACACCCTCATGGTCTGAGTAGAACCAGCAGCACACACAGCCCCCTAGCGTTTCTGACAACATTACTGCTCAAAACATGTTAATATGACACTGACCCCAGTCTAGACTTTCAGCATCTCTAGCAAAAATGTTTGATATTGTTGACTATTTGGCCAATTTTAAAGTCAATTAGATTCTGAGTTCAGGCAAACTGCAGCTTAAACATGGTAGATGTTCATAAAAAGCTGAAGTACACATAATAGATTCCCATGTTTGGTAGCATAATTAATTTTGTTGCCCACTCACCACTCACCTCCCCACACTTTCTCACTCCCTCCCCTCCTCCTCCTCCTCCTCCTCCTCCTCCTCTCCCCCCCCCCCCCCCCCCTCCTCCTAGCCTTCTGCAGTGCTGGGTTTGAGCAACAGTGAAACACCAATGGTTATATCTTGTAGAGTGCAGGTCACATTCAACAACAGCAACTAATATATAAATAAAAGTTTGCAATCACAATTCAGTCAGTTCTCAAACTTTTGCTCGTGCCACAATTTATTGCTGTCTATTGGTACTGTCTCGACAATGGGTCTTTCTGCTATAATTTTTTCTTGTGCTAACTGCAGTTTAATGTGATTTTATTTGTTTGTTAGACATTTAATTCTGAATCAATTTTCTTCCTCATTCCATCTGAATGTCACCCTTTTGTTCTTAAGCTGGTAATATTTGCCTCCAGTATTCCACTACTTTAACAGCTACTGAATTATTTGCAACGCACTTCATAAATCTTGTTTCTCATAACCAAATAAAATACTGACTTGAGTTTAGAATTGTGTAACTGTTCTTGAAGGACAAGATCTTTTTCCTTTGAATGTTACCTGCACTTAAAAAGCAGAATAAATTTATGAATACAGTATCCATACATGGACAAGAACTTCTACAGCAAACAGATTCGAATACAATAAAAGTTTACGAGTGGATAGAATTTAATGCTATTTCCTCCTGTGTTTCACAAAATTGTCAATTTTTTTGAGAAGAGCATTGGATTGTTGTAGTGCCTCATTCATAGTTTCTCACAAATCAATCCACTGCACTAGCACCCCAAGTTAAATGTCACACGATAGACTGAGCATTATCAATACTGGATTGAGCACTTCTGCATATTGGGAAATACCTAGCCTATTCTAAAGAAGATATTGTTAGCTAAGCTCTACACATCAGAAATCTTCAAAATAAATTTGTACAAAACCTCAATACCCAAAGCTTCATCTGTAAATGTTAGACAACCTCTATATTAATCTATCTCACAGTGTGAAGATATTTATCTCAGCAGTAATACTGTAATCTGTGAATATAAGACAATCCCATATTTTTCGAAAGACTAATATGGGAAAAGACCTTGTCTTATAATCGCGTAAATATGGTAAGTTATTTTCAACACAATTGTTTCATTCAGATACATTTTATTGCAACATGAGATTATTTTAAGCAGCCATTTTGGTTTCCAGCAAAGTAAAACACTTAAGATAGAATAAACAACAAGGTCAATAAGAATAGCACTTCACTAGATAAGAATAATAATGCATCAGGAATCTTTTGTCCTCTCGGGAAGGTCTAACTTTGTAAATCGCGCCTTGCTAACCCACAAACTAGTTAAACATGGTATTACAGGCAGTAAACTATAGTGGCTTATGTCACATATAGGTAACATGATGCCAAGAGTAATTCTTGTACTCAAATTTATCAAATTATGCTCCAGGATGGAGAGCAGTGGCAAGGTGTCACTCAAGGCTTGGTTCTTAGTTCTTGCCTTCTTTTCTATGTTAATGATTTTCCCCAGTACTGTTTGCTGATGATACGTCTGTGTTAAATTAAAATCATGACATGGAGAAACTGAAGAAACTGAATTAGGTGTTTATTTCCAAGTTTATTAGTTCATCAAACAGTCCACATGTCTACTGTCAGTTGATAAGTGTCCAGCAGGCACAATATTTTGACTATTACATGTCATCTTTGTCAGGTGCGCTGACAATGACCAACACCAGGGACTGTCTCTCCTGGACCGTAATCTGACAATTCCTATGTTATTACATGCACAAGTCACTGTTCATCAGAAAATAAGTGTACTCTGTTCCTTTAGAGACATGAAGCATGCCTGTGCCTAACTGATGGGTTCCTGAAAGACAGTTATGGGCAGAAAATGTAATGCAAATTCAATCTGGGGCTGGCACCTTATCAGTATTCAGGTATTACAGTTGTGTGTAGAATTTCTTGAGTATTTATTTCAATTTGAAAACTTCTGGGATGGTCAAGAATAATTAAAACAGAATTAAATTTTTACATCTTAAAATTATTCCTTACATCTTTTTGTTATTTGAGTCAATGTCTAGTTTCTCCACTAAAATATGTTCACAAAGAATTGCAATTTCCACAATGAGACCCCTCATTTTACTCATAATCCAATGTGGATGTCATCAATTTTCATCTTCTTTTTACAAGTGAGCTATTACGTCTTGCACATTGATAACCACTTTATAAGAAAGGAAAAGAACACATTTTAAATAATATTTTTTATTTTCATTTCATTTAACTTTTAGTACAATACAGTATTCTCTTTTTAACATTTCTTAAATGCCATATTAACAAAATACAAGTATGTGGTCCCTCAAATTCCAGTTCAAATTATACTATTGCAAATAGGAAAGAATGTTCCTCAACTGCAACTTTCATTGTAGAACTTTTACAGGATTTCTTCTGATTATAAAAATGAAAAAATACAGAATGTAACAGTTATTACAAAAATTATTTGTAAATTAAATGCCAGCTGATATTAAACTGTATTTTGCTTGGAATGTGACTTTTTTGGGCTATGCTTTCTACACTTCATGATCTTTACTTAGCAATTGAAACATCTACAGCAATAAATTTAATTCCTTTTATCTCCACCTGAAATGTGAGTTTTAAAGAGTTTCTGAGCAGTTTCTGGTCAACAACAGATCTTCACCATCCCTACAAAGTAGACACTACTGCTATCATGATGAATCAACCTATTCAGTTGTATAAATGCAGCTTAAAACAATCAAATGATTTTATCTACTTCAGTTCTTTCTTTCTAAATTCGAAGCTTTCCCGACGTATTTCTCATACATTGCAGAACATGAGTGACACAGTTCAACTTAAGTTAAAAAAGAATGACGAGAGCATAGTTACACTGGCGAGACTCGCTCAACATTTTTTCGTAACATGTAAGGAATGTTAACTTCATTAGTGATTGTGAAAAAAAGAAAAAGAAAATATTACAAATAAACTGAAATCTGAGCATGAATAACCAGTAATTATTACAATTCAGAAAAATACGGCACAAATTATGAAATTACATTTTATACTTATTATGGTGGTGGTGGCAAGCAACTCTTTCTAAACACTGAAAGAGTTATCAAACTGCTGTATACACAAAGAATGAGTTTACACCATTTATGCTGACAACATTTGTCCACGGATTTACCCTGAAAAATCCTAAAGAAAGAGTGGCTTCCCAAGGATTAAGTTCTGGAAATTTTAAATACAAAATTATGCACAAAACCCCACCATAGTTATCACTTCTGTAAATCTAACAATACTGTACACCACTGTAAAAGAATGGTCATATTACTGCTATAATGGATACACGGCAGTTATCACAATGATACCCAACATTATATGATGGTATCTACTTTCCAGTATTCATATCATTGCAGTAACCAAAGATTAAACAAAAGCCTGTAAGACAACAAAATAGAATAACCATTGGCCAACAGATTCAAAAGCAGTGTACTAGAAGATGTTTGCAAATGTAACACACACTGCTACCAATCATGTGTAAGGATCTTGCAAAAGTGCTTACAAAATGACCATTTAGCAACTCTCATAGAGTAGTTCATGCAAAACATGATGATACAGAAATTATAATGTTTCAATCACTTAAAGGAGATACAAAAATCTTCAACCATTAACGTAAGTCATTAGGTAATACTTCTGCATATATCTGGAACCGGACTGAAATAAAATATGTTACTTCCTGTCACTCAAAGGCTATCTTCATGAGGAGTAGGTGAGGAACATGAATAGTGAGTAGCACTGTCTATTCTGCAGAATAATGGTGATTACAGCAAACCCCAAGACAATTTATGATGTATGTGAAGAACTGCGACATTACTTCAAACATATTGATAGCAACATAAAATGAGTCTTTCAGAAATTAAGTTAAACTAAACAAATTTAGGAAAATGTAAACTGGAATGTAATAGTAGGAGGAGAAGTCCCAATTAAAAAAAAAAAAAAAAAATATACTGAAGTTACTTTACTGGTTATGTTGCAGAACCTAAGGTTTATCAGAATAATACGTAACTCAAACTGCTGCAAGTGAAACATTATATATGTAAAAAAAAGAAAGTAAACATTTTTAAACTTCCTTCAAACTTAAACATTTAAATTAATCTGATCATTCACTAAAAAAATTGATACATAGGTAAAGGTAGAACTGCTGTGTGTACTGCATTCAAAATGCAATGTCAATTCTGTTAGCAGAAAATGAATGCATAATTTGGATTTCTAGAAGCCTCAACTGTAACATTAAAGGTACTTTTTGGTTAGTACAACAACAAAGTATCAGCAACAAAAACTTAACCCTGATACTTTCTTGATATCTGTGCAAATGTACAACATTTTAACACAAAACAAGACATTACAAAATAAACTTAATACAGTTGGCCAAGTATGACTTTCAGTCACTGCGAGCTACTGCAAAACTATTTTTGTGACATTTGCAATTAATAAAATACAATCTAATGCAAGTAAATTTGCTACAATTGCATTCAAATAAAATGAACAAAGAGGGAGGAAGCATAATAGATGATTTAATTACTTTAGTTGTATTCAACATGGCATTTGTAAGTGTGTGGAATGAAAACTCCCTGACGCAGGTTTTGGGTTAATGCTCACACGTACTAGCAGTTAATAATTTGTATTGGCCACTTTTATGTAGGTATTAATATGGTAATAGATTTAAACCAAGATAATAGCCATGATACATTAGCTGCTCACTACACCAAATATGAACTAGACTTTTGTGAACTTCGTATCTTAACAACTTCAGTCAAAAGTTCTTACTCAGCTTTAGGACAGATCACTGCCTTTCAACAGTTGGCAGAAGGGCAATATATTCTGTATTCATTTTAATACAAATGCATCAAAAGTGTGACTTCTTCTATAAAAAGAGCTACAACAGTTCAAAATACATAATATTTTAAATTACAAAGTGGGCAAAGAGTTACAAAATAGTAAAATACTATACTGAAGAATAACATGGCCATAGAATAATTTTAACAAAAATACTGCCTAGTTACTATATTAACCAGTTAGCACCCTCTTTTCCTCTCAAACTATAATCAGAACTCTCATCTGTGTAAATAGAATACAACAAGATTGTAAATGTCTTATAAAAATACTATAGCCTTTTTCTTATGTACACAAGAGCAACATGTTTACTGGAGAAGGCATACAACTTCTAAGAACAGTGTAAATGCTACTATCAAAATTTAAAAGGTCAATTATTAAAAGCTATCATAAAATATACCATGAACAATTATGTAGTAACAATAATATTGAAGGCATTCCACTTCACTGCTCTTACTCATCGCTATAATTGGACTCAGTGCTCCTGATTTAATAATCACTTAAAATTAATCAAAAGCACTGTGTCATGTCTCTGTTCAGGACATTAGTATTTTCTTTCTGTATAAATGATCTTTTGTTTATTTACTCTATCTTCAATTAACTGGCTCAACATAATTGGCTGGCAACATTCCTGTCTGACCCGTGCGCTCAACAAGACCTGTCATCCAACCTTCGTCTATTGGGCTGCAATTAATGATTAAGTCACCATCCATGAAAGATACTTCATCAGAGTCCTGTGCATCATAGTTGTACATCGCACGATACACCCTCTGCAAATAAATAAAATAAATAAATAAATAGTGTTCTGAATATATCAAGAAATACTATCTTTTCTTTATGGCAGAATTTTATGAAATTACTGACAAAATGGATTACAGGAAGTACTTTCACATCATTTTATATTTTCTGGTACCATACCAAAATTTACCTGCACTTAACTCCTTTTCAATATCTTTACAGAACAATGTAAGCACTCCTGCTGTGTAAGAAGTAAAAGTGATTGAAATTTTTTACAAATCATGAATAATTCCACTGACAGTTACCATTTATTTAACTTTACTAGTTTAATATTTATACTGCAGGTTGCAATGTCATTACTGCAACTTTTTTTCCCAGTTGGCAAACTACCTTTAAAAGTACACAGACGAACCTACAGTGATCTGATAGGAAGTCAGATTTATTATTGCCCATGCAACTAAGGCCAAAAGTTTAGTGACAAGATGATTTAAAGGACTCAGAAGAATTTTATTTTTGATTTTCAGTCATTGCATACATTTTATATACCACCACAATTAATTTCAGTATAACCACCATTACCATATGCAGTAGTGTTGTTGTCTCAGGAAATTCCACTGAATGATATGAAAGTAATAACAAATCCTTTTGTGGTGGTGATGGGGGAGGGGGGGGGGGGGGGGGGGGTGTATGCATGAACATGTTCTGGCATAGGATAGGTGCCCATAATATTCAAAACAGTTTTCCTGCAGGTTAACTTTTCTAGTGACAAGTGCCACAAGTGCCACCAGCCTGCAACCATGGTGTGCTACACGTTTCAAGCAGTCATTCACCTCTATGAAGGGGCTTGTGGAGATATCCAGCAACCTAGTGTAGCAAAAACGTGATTCACCCAAAGAGCCAACACGTTTCCATTGATTGACTGGTGAATCCTGGTCATGCAGTGCCCACTGCAATCTGAATTGATGATTTTGTTGGGTCAACATGTGAACACCTAGGGGTGGTCTCCTGCGGAGCTTCACATTCAGCAATATACGAAGACTGGAGTGCTTTGAAACACCTGTGCACGCATCAGCATTGTGCTCTTTCAGCAGAGATGCCAAAGATCACTGATTATCCTTGTTTACAGAGCAGAGAAGCCTCCAAATCTCATGTTCTGTGAAGAGTTAAGGACATCCAACCATTTAGCACTTAGTGGTAGTTTCGCTGTCGCATCTCCTTCCGTAGATGCTCACCACAGTAGGACTTGAAAATTCAACCAGCTTCGTCATTTTCGAGAAGCTTGTTCATGGGCTCTGCATACTACTACTACTACTACTACTACTACTACTACTACTACAACAACAACAACAACAACAATAATAATATGCCCTTTGTGAAAGTTGCTTATCTCAATGGATTTTCCCATTTGCAGCCCGTATCTTCGCTAGGGTGATTCCCCTTCCGTGACTGCTCTACTTACATATTTTTGTTATCGCATTACATGCCCGTAACACCACCAGGCAGCATACAATGTCAAAGTGGGCAGTGGTCATAATGTTTTGGCTGATCAGCGTACACACGGACGAAGTCCAACACTATTTTATATGAAACATGAATAGCTTCATATCAGTGAAGTCTCTAAGTAACTTACCCCTTGCCTTCCTGGTCCCATTGACTGTCCATGTGACTGATTAGCAGACTGTCTGTTTGCATTAGCAGCTGACCTATCTGCTGCTGAAAGTGAGCCATAGAAGTCATTTACTGGGTCTAGATCAGCAACTGATCCAACTTGGCGACCTGGGGGGCTCATAACTGCAAGCAAAATAAGATAATTTTAGAACTACAGGAAACCCTTTAATAATATAATTCACAATATTTTGTTCAAGAACATTAAGAATAATTTCTTTCCTTATTATTTTGCATTCTTGTAACAGATGATTGCCAAATAAAACCACAACTCATTTGGCATTAATTATTCCAAGTACTAAATCTTCAAACACACTTTCCTTTGGGACAACATAATTACACTCAACCACACGAGTCACCACAAAACACAAAACAAAAAACAAAAAGAGTATAGCCCAGCTCAAATTCTGTCCACTAAACCCTGTACAGGAGATCACATATAATCTTCAACCCTCTTCTTTCATCTGAGTGCTTTCATAAAACCATACAAACAAAAACCAGACATTGAATGCCCTACTTGCTATACTGCTGCTTTGAATGTTGGCATTAATTCACACTTAGCAGGACAATAACTAAGGCACAGAGTTGACAAACATTATCAAGAAATACTTGTTGTACCCCTTTTTACACACATTGGAATAAGTGTGTAACTGGTGGAAGGCAAGATAGTGTCTTACAAAAATAGAAATATAATATGTCCACAACCACCACTACAACAGTTTCCTTTTCAGACAGTAAATGCACATTTGTTTCACAACCCACATAGCAGTTTTAGACCTATTTTTCAAAAGATACCTGTGGTATTAGAAGCAAATCTTACAAAAGAAAAGCTGTAAGCAACACACAAAGGTAAAAATGCTGAACAAAAGGGGTGCAGAAATAATCAAAGAAGGAAAGAAGGAAAGAAAGAAAGAAGGAAAGAAGGAAAGAAGGAAAGAAGGAAAGAAGGAAAGAAGGAAAGAAGGAAAGAAGGAAAGAAGGAAAGAAGGAAAGAAGGAAAGAAGGAAAGAAGGAAAGAAGGAAAGAAGGAAAGAAGGAAAGAAGGAAAGAAGGAAAGAAGGAAAGAAGGAAAGAAGGAAAGAAGGAAAGACAAATCTTCAGCTTTCAGAATTAAAATTTTCAATGAGGGAGATTTTTTGAACACACTAAATGATGGTTAAATTGTTGAGGCACTGTGTGGGATTACATAATTACTCAGTCACTTAAAGTACTATTGTAGGCAACGGATGCGAAACAGTAACTTTACATGTGATTATATATATAAAATGATGGCTGCTGTAGTTTTTCACAACTTCTTACTTCAACCTTGGCATCAGTAGCAAGACTTCATAAATTGTTGAAGGTGATAATTGGCTAATTAATGCATTCTCATCAATTATTAATGAATGGTATTAATGATCTTGACTCAATTGTTTCAATCACTGTTTTTCATTTCTTTTGCTATGTGATTAATAATATTAATACAAGCATTTCCAGAATGTAAAATGGGGGCAACGTCAACTCCATTAAATTCTTGAATGTCAATTTCTGTCACAAAACTTAAAAAAAAGCTGATTCTTTTCCACTGCTTTAAAAACTGTATGAAATTTATTTCAAAACAGTTAAATGTATTGCTTTTCGCACAACAGACTGCACTTGCATCATTCATATGGTGATTACAAACACTAACAGTTCTCGAACTTTTTCAAGAAGTCGCTTTACTGACAAATTATTAGGGTTATGCATCCTCCAGGAAAAGAGCATTGTTTATAGCTACTGTGCTGCTTTTAACACACAGTAGTTCATTTATCTGCTTCACTAGCTTTGAGTTATTTATCCTGTTTCAGTTTGGTCACCAGCACAACTTGTTCTTCCATTTCATTTTATTTACCTACTTAACGAGTTCTTTGACTTCAATACGGCTTTTTCATCTTTTCTTATTGTTTTAATTTTAACACATTTCTAAATTTGTTAAGTCTACCACTTATTTCACATTACACTACTTTGAAATTGCATATACAAAACTCTAGCACTTGAAACACTGAAATGAAAAATTTACAGCTACAACTCTTCTGGTGAATCATTCAAAGGAAGAAAGGGGTGGGGGGGGGGGGGGGGGGAGGGGGGCGGCAGTGAAATAGCAAACAAATCAATGTAACTTACAATTAGTAGAGTGGGAGGGGGGGGGGGGGAGAGAGAGAGAGAGAGAGAGAGAGAGAGAGAGAGAGAGAGAGAGACAGTAAAGTCCTGCACTTATAAAGTATGTATTGCCATAATTAATATGTAGTACACAGTTACTATTTACTGAAGGATTTGAATGTTTACAGTTTTCAATTCTAAGAATAATTAGCACTATCCAAAGTGAAACACAAACCTAGTTCATCCATTACAGACTGTTCTTTGAGCAATTCAGCAGCTTATCTGAATGATAATATGACACTACTGCATTAATCACAAGCTTTGTTATTTTTTCTCATCTTTATTTTGTATGTTTTCATTGTTAAACATTGTCAATAGACAATAAAAAGTGTATACAACTTTCCATATCATAATGCATCATTTACTCTGTACTTCTCACATTAGCCAGACAAAACGATCTCCTGATCCCCTAACATGCACCTGCAAAGATTGATTTGAATGCTTCAGTGCTTTGCTAGAAATTCTCTTGCTGGATGGGTGTGTCCTTGACTACCTCTCATTTTAGTTGACTTATTCAGCCAGTTAAACATGGACTGACAGTTTAATGTGCAACTCTGCATTTTCCCCACATAAAAATCATATCTAGATATTACAAAAGCAATGAGCAACAGAAAAACTCAACTAAGAAGTTAACTGACACCTATCCACTTAAAAATTGAGCTGTAAGAGATAGCTGTGTAAAAAGAGGCCTTTCACCTGAAAACTGTGCAATTGTAATTGTTTAACAAAAACAAACATTACGAGTTGCAGATATTTTAATATTTTCTTCCAAGTCTATTCTATGAACACCGATTTTTATGCCAATATTAACAACGTTTTGAAATGAAGAGTACCTGAAAACACAGTCCAAGTTGTGTCATTTCTGTGCCAACAATGTGTTCACCGCTCAGCAGTAAAGACTATTTTGATGTTTCACAAAAGATGCGTCACAGTATTTACAAAAATTAACACTTTTTTCTGATCTAAAAAAATCAAGCATAACACACACACACACACACACACACACACACACACACACACACACAGCGAGAGAGAGAGAGAGAGAGAGAGAGATAACAAATCTATACCTGGTCCTCGATCTGATGTATAAATGACAGTAGCTGACTGCCTTGCAGAGTATGGAGAATTGCGTGGCCCCTCAGAAAGGGGATCATAATCTGCAATTTTTCCTGGCTGATGAACACGTAACACAGGGTCAGCAGGAGGGGGTAGTTGCGTTGTTGGGGCCACAGGCGCATTTTCAACTGTGGATAATACATCATTTAAAAGCTCATATATGTACCCATCCACCAACACACATTAAGCAACATAATTTACTAAGGCAATGTACAAAAAGAAGCATCATTATTTAACAAAACACACACACACACACACACACACACACACACACACACACACACACACAGAGAGAGAGAGAGAGAGAGAGAGAGAGAGAGAGAGAGAATTTTTACAACTACAACAATAAACATTGAACAGTGATTTTTATGCAAGCTACTGAAAGCCAATATTTTCATGACACCAATAGGAGGGAAAGAACTTTACTTCCACAACTGATAATTGAATTATTTGGTGAACCCAGTTCCATTATGTGAGATATGAAAAACTTGGAATGGAGAAAATCTTATATTAACATCATGCTATAGTTTAGAGTATATACAGTAGCAAATAACACCAGAACATATTTTATACACAAGCAATTTTAACAGAAACGCTTTTCTCCATAAGCTTTTGATTTATTTTGTTGCCTCTTCTGCAAAACACACACACACACACACACACACACACACACACACACACACACACACACACACACACACACAAAGAGAGAGAGAGAGCCAGCCTTGCAGTTTAATAGAAAGGAAATAATTACATTGCGAGGTCAACTGATCAAGATGATCAGTCACTTCTTCACTCTCGTGGACACTGTCACCATTTTCACCACTCATAACCCTTTTCTGCTCCATAGCCGCTTTTTTCTCCAGGTCACCATGGTATGCAACATTGCTAGAAATGAAATTTATTTCTCAGTGAGACACTACTACATGGCATTCATTCAAATTTAAAATTGAGACAACTTACAATGAAGGAAAATAATATTTGCTATGAATTAGCTGTTCAAAAACTAATTTCCCTTTCTAATCATCTGACTACAATAGCTCAATTAAAATATCACATTTCATGTGCAGTTCAAACAAAAGGTGCAGGCTATTTTGTTATCACTGAGTTTACATAAATTTGCTCTAGTGTCTTATGACTTCAGGTTCAATTCAACTCAACTCATTGCCATGAATTTTAAACCTGTTATTCTGAAACTCCAAACAGGTTGTAAATATTCAATACTAATGGTCACACACAATGTTGTAAATTATGTTAACACCAATGACATAATATTAATGTAGAAACAAAAAGAATATTGAAAATATAATCAAATAAAAACATACAATGAACAGGACTAATTCAAGTTATAAGCGAGCAACTTCCAGTTCATATTCATATAGTTGTTCCTGGCATACTCTGGAGAACTCTAGATTTCCTGACAAACTATGACTATACTAGTGCTTAATCTTTAAGACAAAGTTAAGCACTTAACTTTTAGATTGTCAATGTGCGATCAACTTAACTGAAGTGTTGATCATTTACAATTGTTCGTAGATCATAATCTCATTGTCTGCATCCTGTCCTTACCTGGAAACAGGGAGAGCTGGAAACAACATAATCTGTTGGACCCTTCTCTCTACATTCATTCAGAGATTGTTATGTCACTACATCTTATTTGATGCAGATGTTTGGGATATGAATAATGACCTGTTAATAGGTGCACCATACTTCAAGTACTGGCAATGTCACACATACTGAGCCTGTTCCTAATGCTTGGGAATATGCTGTCTACTTGCCCTGTAGTGCTCCTAGTGTCCCAGTCAGATTGCCATTCATCTAACTTCTAGGCTCCCAAGTGCCTTATTAGTAGTAAGAGATTCTGTGATCTCATATGCATGAACATATTATTCACACCCAAACCAATACAATGTTTCCCAGTAACTTATCACAATACCCATTGGATGTATTCCGAGAATCACCAATAAAACCTCAGTAGGTTTAGTGCACAAGGCACTGGCAAGCCTCAGAAGTACACTCTGCTGATTGTATCACAGTATTGTTCTGTAGCTCTCCAGTAGGAGGTAATGAGCCCAGACAATGGCAGTGAAACCCACAATAGCACTGCAGATAGCTTCATGATACAACAGCACAACATGCAATGGTAACCCATAGCTGACACTACCAGCACATGCAATCTTTTGCATAATTTCAGTCGCTTTCTGAGTAATGGGTCTTACACGTTTTAGAATGTTTCTTTTCTCATCTAAAAGAGTGCCCACATACTTTCCAACAATGCTGTATTTTGAAGGGATTACATCAAGCATCTGGGAAGACTTTCTGATGAAAGTTTCCCCATTCAGAAATATGTATGTGATTTTTTGTACAGATACAGTCAGATAGTTGCCTGAGCACCAATGGTGGATCTGTACATTCAAAAAGTCTCACCCTGGATTCTGCAACTACTAGGATGCAACATCCTCTTCAAAAGTTCCAGCCCCCATCTAGCAGACTTAATAGGGGTTCAATACCAAGATCCCAGAACAACGGATTACTTATGCAACCTTGGGGACAGCCCTTGGTAATCTTTCCGATTACCATGCTCTGCCCCACAAGCTACTGGACGCTTGTACAGACATTTAGGGACCCTCAGATGTCTAAGGTGTGCAGACATAACAAGCCACCAAATATTATCGAAAGTGCCTGCAATTTCAATCACGAGTACAACTGCTTACTTCCCAGTCAAATTTTCTACAACCTGAAGAAATCTATTAACCACATCATCTATAGACTTCCCTATTTTCGATCCATATTAGCTTTGGTTCAGACCTAAGAGCTCCCTACCTGCCTACAATCACTCAAAGAAGACTTCTGAACCTTGTGTAAGATTTTTAACTTCATAAATGGGTCAACAGCTTTTTGGTGATATTGGATCTTCACACTTTGTCCTTACAATTACTTACCTGGCTGTTTTCCAAACTGCTGCAATCCGACCTACTTGCAATATATGCACTCATGAATAAGTGAATATCAAAGGACCTATCATCCACACAACCTCCACCCAGCTGTCACTGACCCATCCTATCTACTAATTGTGAACATAACAGCAGGTCCCTTTAACCTTTTCAGTTAAATTTTATGGTTTTCCCTGTAGTCATATTGCAGTTGCCTTTGAAGAGACGTCTCCCATTGTTTATAATTTATATAAAGAACAGCTACCAGCTACATGTATGGTTTAAATAGGTTTATCATCTTCAGACCACGACCGGTTTCAGATTTTTCTTTACAAATCCATCTTCAGATGGCAGATTAAAAGCATTCTTAGTTGGACCTAGTTTTTTTTGTGTTATTTGTTGTTCCCATTGTATTCTTTTAGTTTCCTGAAGCTATGTTTTGTAGCACATCTTTACTGTCCTGTAGTAGTGGAGCTTCACAGTGTGCTCTAATCGGTCTAAAATGCATTGACATATTACTTTTCTTTATCTTACCTTTTGCCTCAGCATGCAAAGTTCTGGACTTCATGGAGATTTGGCTTGACTATCTTCCTTTTGGGTTACGAATGTCCTGTGCTCCTTTCAAGAGTTTAGTAGCTGCACAACGGAGGATTTAGCCAACCCAATGTTTTTCCGATATCAAACCCAATCATGCTTTTCTCTGTCTCCCTCTATCGTTGTCATTTTCCACTCTGATGACAACTGCATTATGGTCACTGGATGTCAGTTATGGCGGCACTTGTCAGCTATTTATCTTAGTTGCTACCATCCACTTTGCTCAAGTGGCATCTATAATAGCAGTAACACCTGCTTGTCCCTCAAATGAACTCTGCTGGCCCTCTAGATTTAATACAATTCCTGTATTTCATGTTTTAGTATCTCACCTCATTTGTCAGTTTGCCCACTGTGCCACAGAGACGATTTTGCATTCTTATCTGTTGCCACTAGGGGAGATGCACCTTACCCGTAGATAGCTACCACCCAGCATGTATTTACATAAGCTCAAGTAGGATGAGAATACTGCACGTACATGCTAGCTACAGCCTATTTTGTTTGTGTGTCCTCCTGTGAATATAAACTGTCACTAGTTGTGCAGCTTCAGCCACAGTGAATTTCCTACTTGTAATGACAATAGCATACATCACATCATAGTCAGTAATTTTTAACATATAATCAGGAAAATGTGGTAGAGTATTTTTGCTACAGTATTGTTGCTATAGTATTGTTCTTGCAAACAGACTACATCACCACCCAACCTGTCTATTAGGTAAAGCATTTACACAGAAGGAATGTACTATTATTTGAGGATGTAGCTACTATTAGTTGACCACAATATTATTGCACCTCTGAGTGAGGGCACTTTGGTTGCCTTATTGTTTTTGTCATGATATATCATTTGGACAGGCTGAACCTCTGTAGTATATGCACACCTGCCTTGAAATCATTCATCATGTGATGCATTTTCCTTAGTCACCACTGTACTTGTTTACTGAAATTAACTGTGTGTTTCTCACAGCATCCACGTAAGGCCAAGTGCAATAAGATCGTGGTCAGGTAAAAAACAATGTTATAGGCTTTGGCCAGTGTAATAAGTAACTGACCACTTCATGCACACACCAAAAACAATATCACGTTAACTGTTTTAAAGATAAACACTTGTTGTAACTAACATTATTGACGTCTCGTTGCATATACCAGAAAGCAACAACAATTCTCAATTGTGTGTATATCAAGATAAGTTTTTTTGACAGTTGACTGGATAGGAGTCTTTCAAAGACCTTTAAAGACACTAAACACCTGGCATAGTTTTATCTAAGTACACTTCAATCACAAAAACAACAACATTGATGCCGTCTGTAGTGGTTTTTTACGATTCCTTATTAACTGGCCAGAGGATGATTGAGGAAGCGTACACTAGTGAAAGGTGCTATACACAGGCGGCCCCAGGAAGAATGGTCAATATTCGGGGATACGACAAGAACGATTGTTCGAAGCAGAGAAGTCTACTAAACATGGGATCTAAAATGTGCCACCTACGACTGCTTCCAATTGGAAAAAACTATTTCAACTAAGGAACTTAAGGAAGATAACTGTCAATGGATAAAAGTGAAAAGATGTTCATACACAATACACTAATCTCTCAGATCCTTCTTATGGGTGTAAGATGAGTCTACAGCATCATACATCATCTGTTGAGGAAACAAGAATTATAGCTGGCTTATATCTGACACGAGTCCAATAGCTACCACATCCATTTAACCAACTTTAGCATGGCTCTCAACACAGTATTTCTTCATATCAAAATGTTTAAGCTTTAAAATGTTACACAACTGAATTAATGTATCATTTGATCTAGGAATGGCCAGCAGACATCTGGAGAAGTGTTCAGTAACAATCAGACCATAAACATGACTGACAATTGCACAGGTGTGAGAGTATAAAAAGTGGCCATGTCTGATACAGGAATAGGGCTGGAATATATTTCACACAGCCAAAGATCTAAATGTAACCAAAATGTGAATGTAAATATTACCCAACTGCGGCTGAAGTACATGTCTTTCAAAGAGAGGGATGATGAACGCTTAAGTTCAAGACCTCAAACAAGTTAGTTTAGTCAATGTTTGAGAAAACCTTACAGAGTGTTTGTGCAGACACAGTCAAACAAGTAGTTTTTTTACACTCTCCTTTAGAACCACTTATTTTTGTAGAGTACAAGGCACATGAAAGATCAAAGGAATGGGATCCCCAAGGGTAGTGAACGGAAGGGGAAGAAGATCAGAAAAAACCTCCTTACACCATAAGCTTCATTGATGCTGATGACCTGGCATCAGCAATTCAGTGCAATGAACAGTAGCTCAGTGGGAATTGATTAAATTGTTCATGGCAGTCTATGTCTTTAGCACAAGAAACTGATACTACAAAATCCTGCGATTCCGCAATCGAACAGGGAAACTAATAGTCTTTTTTATGTGATATAGGAGGGTGATTTGAGCATTACTTTACAGTAGAATACTAGGGCAACTGGAGACTGGTCAAACACAGCAGGTCATAGCATGGGCCCTCTGTGTACCACAAAGTGTGATCTCAGGATTGTGACAACGATTCCAGCAGACAGGAAACGTGTCCAGGCACTACAGTGCAGGACGTCAACAGTGTACAACTATCTCACCATCAGTGCCCGCAGACCGCCACAGAGTACTGCAAGTAGCCTTGCTCGGGACCTTACCACAGCCACTGGAACAGTTGTCTCCAAGCACACATGGTTCATTCGCCCAGAGACCTGGAATGTGCATTCCACTGACCCCTGGTCACAGGAGAGCCCGTAAAGCCTGGTGTAGAGACCACAGTACTTGGTCATTGAAACAGTGGTCGCAGGTTATGTTCACGGGCGAGTCCAGGTATAGTCTGAACAGTGATTTTCGCCGGGTTTTCATCTGGTGTGAACCAGACACCAACCCCTTAATGTCCTTGGAAGGAACCTGTATGGAGGTCATGGTTTGGGATTATGATAGGTACACGTACACCCCTGGCATGTCTTTGACAGAGCAAATGTGACATGTCAGGTGTATAGGGAAGTCATTTTGCACTAGTATGTCCGCCTTTTCCGGAGTGCAATGGGTCCCACCTTCCTCCTGATGGATGACAACGCAAGGCCCCACCGAGTTGCCATCATGGAGGAGTACCTTGAAACTGAAGATATCAGATGAATGGTGTGGCTTGCCTGTACTCCAGACCTAAACCCCATCGAGCACGTTTGGGATGCTCTGTCGACGTATCGCTGCACGTCTTCAAACCCCTAAGACACTTCAGGAGCTCCAACAGGCACTGGTGCAAGAATGGGATGCTGTACCCCAGCAGCTGCTCGACCACCTAATCCAGAGTATGCCAACTCATTGTGTGGCTCGTGTATGAGTGCATGGTGATCATATCCCATACTGATGTCTGGGTACATGTGCAGGAAACAGTGGCGTTTTGTAGCACGTGTTTCGAGGCAGTTTTCTCAACTTATCACCAATACCGTGGACTTACAGATCTGTGTCACGTGTGGTGCCTATGCTATTAGCGCCAGTTTTGTTTAGTGCCACGTTGCGCGACACCACAGTCTGCAATTATCCTTAATTTATGAACATGAGTGTAGAAATTAATCTGAAGTAATAGAGTGTCCAAAACCTGTGTGAAAATTTTATCTACTGTAGAAGGTGGAAGCCCTGTGGTTAAGTTTGGCTCTTAATAAATGAAAGATGCAGAGTGTTCCCAAGTCTTTAAAACCGCAAGTACTGGAAAAAAAATTTGCTGCCTGCCTGTTAATGCAACCAAATCCTACATGTATCTACTGTTTTAAGTCATATCTACAACTATATGAACTCAAATCCAGAAAAAAATATGCTTCACGTATCTAATGTTGTCGATAAATTTCCAACAACAGCTCACCGAGATCTGTAGTGTGTCCAGAAATGCCAAAGTGCAAATTAGGTGGTGTCCACTGAATCTCCAGTACAGTTCAGTTACTCATTGATGAAATAATAAAGTGAGCTGCAGGATCACTTCATTAACCACTTGTTAAATTAATAATTGTTAATAGCCTTCTATTATTTTTAGCGTAAATTCTAGTGGAGCAAATAAAAGTAAAGGTAATACCCCATCACTGACTTAAATGGTTTGTCACAAGTAACTTGATGCTACTATTCAGTTTTTAGAACACATTGGTGAACAGCTCAAAGTGACATAGTTGTTAAGGCATACAGCATCTCTGAATACCAATAGTAGTGCATAAAGCAACAGTACTAACACACTGAAAGAAAGATTCTCAAGTCACACCAACGGAAATAATGATATTCTGAATATAAAGGGAAATGTTCTGATTAGTATCTCCTAAAATACAGAGCACTTGCTTGAAATTTACAATGTTCAAAAACTGAAGATTTCTTTAAATAATATAAAAAAACCCGTAGAAAATCATTTTATTAATTCACAATTTCAGGTGGAATTATACAACTACGCAAGTGGAGACAATAGTCATAATCGAAGTATTATGACTTAATTCCGTATTGTAACAATAATATTTATACATATTGAATCATTAACTTCTCACCATACCTTATAATCTTTGAATTTTGTTTAATACGTAGTATTTCAGGATCGTCAGCCACCGGAGTGAATTTTCCTTTTGCTTTTTCGAACTCCGCATGGTACATCACCTGCAAACATGAATATTCTATTGCTTACAATATTTAGTCTATTCTGGAAACAGTAGAGCAAGGCAATGTAAAACAGAATTGGTTGTGCTTTCAAATGTAATGCTGTCCACTGCTACTATTCTGAAAGCCAAACTTCATTTTCTCTAGGAGTGTCCTTCTGTCTTTTACTGTACTTTTGAACATAAAATATTGTCAAAGATTATATTTTCACATTTATTTCTGGACTTCTATAAACACAGTGACACACACAGTGGCTTTAACATAAAATATTAAAACGACAATTACTGGTTGTGTTTATGGTCTGGTTTGGGACTCTTCCATAACAGTTTACAATCAAATATTTTCCAGTAGTGTTGGCATCACATACTAGGGTTTAGGAGCAATTTTCAATCCTTTGCCATACAAAATTACAGATAACAATAATTTACATTTCCTTTTTGCAAACGAGATACACTAAAAACGCCTAAAACTAGTGTATGGAATTTAAATTAATACTTTCCACTGAAAATCGTTAACTACCAATTTTAATGCGGTGCATAAAACTTAACTGATGTTGATATGAACGCATGAAATTCTTGAGCAAAAGGGAATAAAGACAACAATACCAGCAAGAATAAATTGGGGAGGTGAATTGAAGCCTAGCTTAGGTCTGATTACCAAGCACTGAAATGTGGGTGGTGAATATTTATTCCAAAATCTAATGCCAGTGAAAGCAAACTGTGCCATCCCTACAAGTCTGAGCTACTTGGTAATAAGCCTTTCCACTTCTAATCATCAGTATTTTGCTTAGCACTATGACTAAAATCAGGTCTGCAGATTTTGACTATAAGAATGTGTAAATGGTGGAGGTGACCTATGGACTATAGAACTGTGTCAGATATTTAAGTGATAGCAGGTGCATTTAACTGGTTGAAATGTTCTCTGCATACCGTCAGGATGCAGGGCTATCCATGTGGATAAGCAATGTTACAATATCTTTTGAGAAACATTGCTTTTTATAATTTCTTCCTATTTCAATGCTAAATTATTCTTAGACAGCTGAGAATTCTGGAAACTGGAATATGCAAAATTTTAAACCATTTTATTAAATTTTTGGGGGAAGTAGTCATCACTCATTCTGATGCAATCACCACATACTGTGATACTCTTTCACGTACATCCCACTTTCAGTTGAACATCAACTAATAACTGACAGTAAATGCCATGAACACAAATGCAATGTTATTTTCTACTGAAACTCCAGTCATTAACTTAATTCACTACTAGTAGACCATATATCAGTCAATTATGGCTTACTTACATTACTTTGAATTTTTGTATTTTCTGCTATTCTCTTGAGTTCTGGTGTCTCTGCCATGGTAGTTGCCTTTGCCTTGGGAACATGCCTGTGAAGTAAAAAATAAAAATAAGAGAGTTTAGACATTAGACTTTTGTAGTATTTTCTTGTGCTACATTTTGTCAAATTAATCAAACAATCCTTTGGGCATTAAATGCCCCTCACCAATGGAGCAGGCATTTGAGATAAACACTACCCCTCGGCCTGTTTGCAAATTGAGACCAAACTTCTTTTTCCTGTCACAAAGACAGAGTTTAGCACCATTCATCTGTAGGGTGATATTTTATTCATTTTCTTCTTAAAGGCAGAAACCCTTTATCAGTGTCACTACACCCTCCACTTTCTTTGCATTTTGGTTCTTTAGTCCTCTACTAAAGTCTGTACATTTGAGCAAACAAAGTTTTCATCAGAAATCCACAGCATTTGCAGTTAAACGATACTGTACTATGCAGCAGTGATCCAAAGCCACCATTTTAAATTTGGAGAAGAGCGATATTTTTGTCTTATTGTATTGTCTCGCACAAAATCAGTCTGGTGTTCTTCACAACCTGGTGCAAGCATTTATTAACATTATGGTATCATATAGCTTTCTTACAACTGATTTTCAACTACCTTTCTGAGGAGTTAGATGCTAAAACTTTCAACATTGCTCAGAACTGGATGACAATGCAACATTAACTCGCTTTCTTGTCTGGTGAGCGGCGGAGGGTACATTGTGTACCACCACCATATCCCCTTTTCCCCATTCCAGTCTCATATGGGTAGAAAGATTACTGGTAAGTCTTGTGGGCTTAAAGTTTCTTATTTTTACCTCCACGGCCTTTTCATAGGATACACATAGAAGGAATCAATATATTCGTTCACTGAGGTGAAGAGAAAGTGAAATAAATCTGAAATTTACCCCATGTCCCTTTCGTAATGTGATCAAAATGTTTGAAAAATTTCAACAAGACAAACGCAGAAAACAATTACTTCTTTTTTGTAAATATTTAATATACCACTTTTTAAATCTAACTACGAAGTACAAATTTTTTTCCTAGTCTCTTACAGCTTCCTAGCTCCATTACAGATAGTCTTTAAAACCTGTGATTGAGAATTTTCAATAGCTATGAAAATACTTTCAAGATTTAAAACGAAAAACACGAGCCGCATGCAATACTTAATGCACGAATGGTCCACCTCCTTACTGTTATGTATTGATTGCGGCCCACGCTTTTCATTTGACATCTTTCATATATTTTCATGGTTATTAAAATTACCACCACATATTTTCAGGATTATCTGCATGGAGCTATAAGAAATTATTTTATAATTATTAGTTCGATTTCAAAACGTGGAAGGTATATCAAAAATTTATTTTTATTTAAATAAGTATTTTTCACTTCAGTAGATTGCTCATTATAGCGATGCTAATTTGGCCTTCGGTGTTAAGTGAACTCTCTGTAGACCTTCGTAACCTAGTAAAATTCGAGATACTCGTCGAACCTCGGCACGTGTAGCCATACACACTAACCACTTAGAACAAGGCGACGGCCTATTATATATGCGCACTGCCACTTTACAAAGTGACTGAAGTCGTTTCACGAGTCTGAGAAGCGGCAATTTAAAGCCGCATTCGACTCAGTGCCAACCAAGAGATTTGTCAGGTGGGGAAGTTAAGCTTATTTCCGAGAACTTTCCACCCCTCCCCGTACTCGCCCCCTTCATCCTTCCTTTCGGACGAAAGGAAGCGCGCGGGCAGTGTATACTAAACTCTTTACGTACGAAGTATTAAGCGCTTTAATTTTTAATGTAATAACTCAAAATCTAGGAACGTCATTGCATATAATCTGCCACTACATACTGGACATAAGCTTGTCCATCTCATTTAGTGGCGTCGTACTTTAATGATTACCATTCCCAACATTCCTTTACCACCGCCTCTGGCACTAATTTTCTACTTTTCGTTTCTGATTTTTATCTTAAGTGAAACGTTTGTATGGAAAAATGAATACGTATATCGAGATAAAATAATATCGCGCAGTGATATATATGCGATTACTTGATCGTACAGAAATTTAAGTTTTATTTACTTGATTTAATAGTGAGGCAGAGAGACTGAAGAGGACAAAGCGCGTAACTTCGCTGCTGTACAAACAATATATTGAGAAGACACTAAACACGCAGCGAACCGCGCACATTGCATAGGAGGGGATGCTCTCGCATAGAGAGAACGTCGGCAGCACACAGGAAGCTGACCCCGAAAAACAGGCAGCGGAATTTAGACATAATGTAGCCTAAAAGCACGGAGACTTGGTCAATACGTGTTAAAGGTGATGAGCGTGTTCACTGAATGAGTCAGACTTTCACCTCGCCTATTGACCTACTTGTGGGGGACACTGTTACTTTCAGCTCGAGCCGCGCAACGGAAAACAAGCCTCAGTTTACCGCACACACCGCTACAACGGCACACGATACGACGAAGTCAGCTGTCAACCATCTACCAAAGAGGGCGGCTTTAACTGTATGCTGCTGCAGTAGTATCTCTCACTTTATTTCTGTTTCTATGGTACGCGCAAAAAAATATGTAAACAATCCTTTACTCATATCTGTAGTGGCCACTCGTGACAACGACACATTTCAAAAACCCACATTCATGTCAAAACGCGGGACTGAAACACGCGACATTCGTTTTAAGAGTCCAGCAATACTACCGTGATACCATGGAGGACGTCCCACAAGCTGTTTAGCAGAAAGCGTTTGGGTGTCTGAAATCTTATTAAGAGAGTATTAAACGATCATAGTTTTGGTTCACTGGTCACCGGGGTATAATTTCTAGAACATTTGCCACGCTTTTCCAGGGGAACGATGGCCTTTCTCGTCTTCGTTTGAGCTGGTTGGAGTGGCCGTGCGGTTCTAGGCGCTACAGTCTGGAACCGCGAGACCGCTACGGTCGCAGGTTCGAATCCTGCCTCGGGCATGGATATGTGTGATGTCCTTAGGTTAGTTAGGTTTAAGTAGTTCTATGTTCTAGGGTACTAATGACCTCAGTAGTTAAGTCTCATAGTGCTCAGAGCCATTTGAACCATTTGTCTTCGTTTGAGATTCACAATATACTAACATTTAAGCATGATTATATTACAAAACAGTTTATAAGGTTTATTGACGAATGACATGCGAGACTTCGCTCGCTAGCTTAATATGACGGCGCAGCAACAAGATGGACATCCGACAGAAATGGCAAATCCGCAATGAGCGAACACGTATCTCTCAAGGGATGTCTCTCGGCTAACAGGAATTAGTATTTTAACATTCGTACACAGACCCGTCTCACATTTCTAACTTGCGATGGCGATAGTGCGTTATTGTGTTGCTCCTGGTTTGTACACAACAGCGCTTGCCGTCTTGGAGGAGGGAGCGTTGACATGCCAGCCAGCCAGCCAGCCACCTCAGCAAGTAGTTTACGTGTTAAGTACACGTGTGCCAGTACTATCATACATATACAGCAGAAATGAACGAAACCATTGATGTTTGGAACGTTTTAAATACTGTGACACCCAAGTTAAGAAGCCGTTAACCAACAGACGAAGGTTTAGGGCAGGATGATGACACTTTCACAATGTTTTTAGTGGGTCTAATTATTCAGAAACATGAACATTCGTTTGACTGCTCACCTTAAGTTACAATGGATGGAGTGAAGAAAACGACTTTTTTAGACGATAACTAGATTAATACTGTTCAAGATTGTAGTGCTGGTGGTAGTGGCGGAAACAGTATTCCTCAGAGGGAAGTTAACAGTTCTGGCGACAATGAACTTTCAAAAAGAAAGAAATCCAGGAAGACCAAGATATTCGCTAGTACTTTTTTAGGTAGGGTATGTTTTGTCGAAGTAGTAAAGCAGACAACTGCAACTTTCTAGCTACAGCCACAGTGCGTTTGCAACAATGATCTAAGTGGATTGAATTGTAAACTCACAGTATTAAAAAAATTGTCTGCAGGAAAAAGCATTGGGGTCCTAAAGTTAAAAAGGGCTGTTGAAAACAATCTTCCATCAAACATACATCGGGAGGCGAGCACGAATGGGAAAATGTGGAAAGACCATTTAAAATCCTTTTTCGTGAACGTTGTCCATGACCAGAAGTACACGTTACTTGGTGAGCGAGTGGGCATAAGGACAACAATAGTAAATGATTCTTTCTTTTGCAGGTAAAGACATTGAATGCGTGACCATTCCACCAGAAATAACAAAATGCGTACACCCTTTGGACCTGTAATTCAGGCAATATAAAATAAATAAGAAGCCTATGTGCAGCGACTTCGACACTAAATTGGAAAATATAATTTTCACAACGAAAATTTATTCTGTTACGCATGACCAGCTGTCTGCTCCTGTTTATCAAACTATGCTTCTATGTTTCTGGCAAGTGGCGTGGGGTATAATACCCCCGCACATCACAAAATGTGATTCTACTATTGTGATTCTGCATATTGTTTCATGCATTTTGTTGAGATTCCTTACGTACATTTTCTGAGTCCGATAGTCGGCAAACTAAGAACAACACAATTGAATGCTTTCACCATCCTAATCACAGTGATACATAAAGCTTCTGAATAGAATTGGAACACTGTATTTCTGTTCGGGCCGATAGACTTCTCTTGTCAGAGTGCCGTACGTCCAAGTAAGGACAATCTCGCAGCACAAAGGACTGTCTGAAATTACAATACCCAAATGCACAGAAGGTGACATTATCTCTGCCGTTAATACGACTAATCGGGGCCGCCCAAAATTAACTCCCAGCACGAACAGCAAAATTTTCGACACCGCCATGCGTTCATCCTAAGGCTGTGTTCCGCAACCTCAACAACGAGACTGACCACTTGCATAGATTTATAGGCTATCTAGCAGTGGTGTGATACATGTAAGCTGGCGCTTACGCCAAGAACAGTAGCTTTGTTCCAGAGTGACTAAGGCGTACCTGGTGGTATTTTTAATGGCACCATGCCCTACTCCGACTCTCCTTTGGAAAGAGTCCCCGTTATTAACCGGTCGATGGTCCTGTGCTGGGCAGAGTACCTGGGGAGACTTTCACTCTGCTATGCAGTCGCCGCGAGCTCCAGGCTATTCCAACTTATCTCCCCAGCTTTCACGAGCAACGCTATCTCTGCCGCTAGCACACACCAATGTCATCACTCTCTGACAAACAGCCCTTGCTGCACAAATATGGACGTAACGATCCTTAGCTATGCTAATATCCGCAAAGCTATTCTAATACGACTGTCACTAAAAAGCACGATGCTGCTGGAATGCAATGCCATAGGAGATCCAAGACCACGAGCACACTGCACGCAAGGGCCAAACGAAAATTGTAAAAAGTTGCGTGCCTATCAAAAATACAGTTAAGTACTGTGCTAGATTTATTTCTTGCAAATTGTTTACCATTGGAAACAAACCTGTATCGGTCATAGTCGCTCAACACACACTTATTTCGAACCACGAAAACTACTCGATTACGAGTAATAAAAATGTAAAATGCAGACTAAAGAGTCACATGACTTATCACTTTATAAATATCTACTGTATAACGACCAATTTATCGTAAGATGACTCTTAGCGTACAGCATTTGTTCGTTTAATGGCCTGTCATTACAGTCTCATCCCGTTTTGTATACGCAGCATATTTAACAAAATTCGCCTACATTTCACGTGTTATGACAAAAGCTGTGTGCAACATTAAATATACGGGGTCAAACGGAGCCTTATACGATATAGCAGTCTTAAGGATGTCTTGTCTGGACAGCTTCGAGTACAATCGCTCAGTATCATCACACAGTAAAGAGACGCTTCTCACAAGCATGTTAACTGGATACTGTTGTAGCTCCAGGATTCAACAGTGTTTGTTGTTAGTCTTCGTTTGCTTACGAGTAGAAGTCTTGTACTCATTGATCTGGGGCATGGCGAGCCCTTGGCAGAATAGAAGAGACGGTAAGCAATTGCGTAGACGAGCAAATACCAGCAGAGGGCGCTGATAATTTTACGATCACTGCACAGGAACTATTTCAAGAGTATGTGGATAGGGTCGTCCGCAACCAAGAACAGCATGAGAAGTTGGAAACCTCTTACCTACAGTACGTCGAAACAGCCTGTAGAGTGCACCTCAGCCCCACTGATATTTGCGAACAGCAACAGTACCTACAACGCAGGTCTGAAACGTCAGCTGTTGTCTTGACAAACGCAGCTTTTATATAAGAAGGCCAATGGGGGTCTATCCTACGAATAATACGCCACCGTCGTGTTCGAAGTCCCTGCTTGTACGTTCTTCGACGAATCTGAGCAATGCCGAGTCTCCTAAGTGGTCTACGCCTGGAGAGAGCGTGGAACATGAAATAATTTCGTATCTGAGTGCAAAATACTCTTGTCTCGGTATCCCGGTGGTGCACTTACGGTGTGTAGACGAATCTACACTGGAAGACTTCTGGACCAACATGTTACGGAAAAGTTGTATGGTGGCTCGATCGGTGGCATAGATAGCCATACTGCCGCACTCTGGCGTCCGAGGCAATTCTTTCTTTTGTGCAGAACATGCAATAATCCGCAATTCCGTGTTAAGTATGCTTCTCCGAGGCAAAAAGATTGAACAAATAAATCATCTTCAGTTTGAAAGATTCTGCCTATCAAGGAATCTAAACACTGATGGCAGGTTGTAGTGCTCACATACTGTACCGAAAAGAAATTAATTATGGTTGCTTCACGTATTTTTTGGGCTATTTCACTTTGATAGATAAACTATTCTAGTCACGACTATTTCCTGCATCACTAAATTCCTTAACTTACTACTATATCTGAAAGTATCTCTGTAAATCGTGATTTTGCTTAAGATTCTTTAATTTGACCATGTGAAATTAAACTGTTCTTACTTGCATTGGAAGAAAGCAGGAACAGATTCTACAGTCAAGGAATAATAAATTGTTAATTATTTAGATCTCACTTTTATTGAACTGGTGAAAGACAGAAAATGACTGTAACGAAAGCCGCAATTTGTGTGGAATCTGATTACGTAGAATTTTAAGGGACCTGGAATTCCAACTTGCGCTCCAGTATACTTATTTTAACAGCAACAGATTCATTCAGAGAGGTTTCGCGTTTGAACTGTCATATGAGTCTTTGGCACATAATGATCGAAATCTTGCTTTATTGTGTGGATAGTTTATGAGGACAAATTTAGCGAAGAAATGGATCGCAGAGAGAGAGATGCAGAACGTTAAATAGACGGCAATTTCACGCGTAGCACTACAGGAAGAGAATAGCAGTTTAACATCACAGCGATGCTGAAGATAAGGAATCACTGACACAGATACACCAAATCAATGGAAGATAAGCTGAGACATCACACTCTTATTGAGAAGTTTCAGGATGCAACTATTCAGAGCGTGTTCTGGTGTTTCGGCCGCATGGCTCAGCGCACACACTTCAGTAAAAAAAAAAAAAAAAAAAAAAAAAAAAAAAAAAAAAAAACCCAAGCCAGATTACCAGGCTGGTTAAGTAAAATATGACGGTGTGGTGCGGCGACGGGTCCTGTACTCTAAGGAGTAGAAATGCAATGCTTCCAGCTTCGATGGTCATCTTGAAGTAACCAAAACGAACAAGCACGCAAATTATTTACATGTAGCTCAATGGATTTCGCACTATACGATAAATACGCGTTCATGGCTATCCCGACAGTTATTGGGGGAGGGGAATAATTCAGATTATCTAGGTGCAGAAACAGTTACTTGTGACAATTACACGAATTCTGTGTCTTGGAAAAAAAATCCTGGTCGGCAAGAAGTTTTTCGTAAAAATACCTATTAGAATGGAGTTGACTAAACACTGAGACCGATATGTACTTTTAAGTCTTAAATGGAGAAGTGTGACTTCTCATTTCACAGTCCATACCGTATTGAAGTACGAATTAATTAGATCATTAAATTACTTTTCATGAAACATACCAGGCTGCTGACGCTAAAAAGAATGATTTGGAAGAAATTTAACAATATCGGAGATAAGTTATTTGGTCCCGTGAACGCTACCTGCTGCGTTTTCTGCACGTTAGTACGAGTTTTCTTAGTTACTGGACCTTCGACCGACGACCGAACTGTGCACTGACAAGTATGTAGCTTTGTTAACTACGAAATTTTTACGGAAGAGAAACGGAACACTGCCTAGTAAGAGGCGAAGCGCCGGCAGAAGGCGCTGTAAGGAATTTCCTGGCTCACTGCGTCTGTGGGAGCGACGACTCCTGCGTGACGTCACACCTCTGCCATTTGCCCGCCGCATCATACGGCTCGCGGCACACCCACCGCCTTCTGTGCAACCAGACGTTTTTTCCCCGCATTATTTTAAAAGCCGCCGTTTCTTCGCAGATATCCAACATTATCTGGCTGTAACTTCAGTACAGTTTCGATTCAACTTTTGATGTGATTACGCGACAGCACTTATCAATTTACTCTGTTTCGGTTTTTATTACAACAAAACTGGAGAAGGCGGTATTATATTTTCTTTTACTAAATCACGACATCTTGCAGCCACATGACCCACTCGTTTTCATAGTGTGTTGCTGAACTATGGTTTGTAATTGTGAGAGTAAGATGCTGGATTCTGGTACATCGTTACGTTTTAAGTTGCTGCAGAGCAAAAATTCCATGTTACATTGCTTTTTCGGCAGTGTCATAGGTGTGTTATCACTTCGATATTTGTGTTAAAAACAAAAATGTTCATTCATTAGAATTTAAGATCGTTGGCAGGCACCATTTCCGGTTCGATGCACAGACTACAAGATAAAAATCATTAATTACACAATTTCTGTGCCCAAGTTAAAACGGTGTTCTTTCTTTGATACATTGCTAAGTAGGACTAAGATTATTTCTTGTCCCGCGAGCTGTACTATATTCTGCGGATCGCCAACTCGTCAACTATTTTGAATTTTTGCGTCCATTCCGTTTCCACGATTCTTGGAATTCGCGATATCGTTTTTTCCCTTCCTCCGGAAAGTCTGCCTCTTCCGCTAGCGTTCCTACAGAGAGATAAGAACACAGAGCAGGGCACTTTTTTTCCCCAACGTCCGTTCCAAGTCATAGGAGAAGGTCCTTCCTCACTTCTGAGATTTACATTGCGCATAGCTGGAGAGCAGGAAACGTGAGTCACACGTAGCGCTGATGGCGTGTCCAATAAAGGTCACACACAACAAGCAGCGCCGGTTTCGTAACCCGGCGCTCACCAATAATCCCAGATACCGGCTATTCGGTCGTCGTGCTATTTTAGCGCACACCTCAACAAATGGATACTTACGGTAACAATCGTACGTAATTTCGTGTCGTGGTGCATCTGGGATATAGGCTAGGTAATAGACGACATTACGAAGAACAGCTCGGAAAAGATAGTGACGTTTATTTCACACGATCTTCAAACAGCTCTACAGAACAAACCAAGAAGAAAGTGTCGGTCTTAATGTCTCGTCGAAGACGAGGTGTGCCCCATCAGTAAAAGGACCGCTATTGTTTTCAGCAGCACTGTAAGACTGCAGTTGTTTACAGGATTGTGAGCGAACAAAGTATCGTCATTGGACGGTCGTAAGAGACTGCAGAAAGACTGGCCAAATTTCCATCCGGTGTAATGATGAGCAGCTCTCTCTAGATGTCGACAGATTTAAGACTGCCTAACAACTAAGAGAAAGAACCGTTTAGTATCTGACTACAACATTAGTCGTCAAAATTTTGACCACATCACGTTGTGTACATTGAGGTAACATAAGTCATGGGATATTAAAGGACAGTGCATTGGCGGAGCTGTCATTTGTACTCAGGTAATTCATGTGAAAAGATTTCCGACGTGATTATGGCCACCCGACAAGAATTAACAAACTTTGAACGCGGAATGTTAGTTGGAGCTAGACGCATGGGACATTCCATTGCGGAAATGTTTAAGACAATTCAATATACCGAAACCCCCAGTGTCACATTTCAGGTATTAACTTTTATCACGGACAACGTAGTGGCTGAGGCCTTCCCTTAACGACCGAGAACAGCGGCGTTTGCGTAGAATTGTCAGTGCTAAAAGGCACGCAACTCTGCGTGAAATAATCGCAGAAGTTAATGTGGAACATACGACTAACGTATGCGTTTGGACAATGCGACGAAATTTGACGTTCAATGGGCTATGGCAGCATATGACAGACACCAGTGCCTTTGCTAACAGAACGACATCGCCTGCAGGGCCTCGCCTGGGCTCGACCATATCGGTTGGATCCTAGACAACTGGAAAACCTTGGCCTGATCAAATTGGTCCCGATCTGGGACCGCACAATAATCCTGGGTCCGATGTGGGGCGACGGCGGGGTGAGAGGACTGCTGTAGCCTGTTGTGGGGTTGTGAACCACTGAGGGCTACGGCGGGGACGAAGCCTCTCCATCGTTTCTAGGTTCCCAGTTCCATACAATACAATACAATTTTGGGCAGGAAGCAGGAGAAAGAGTGATTAGGGTGAGTACAGACGCATATACACAGTTTTCCCTCGTTTAATACACGAATGGTATGAGCAATAAACACCGATAATACTGGTACGATCTGCCCTCCGGTATGTACTGTGCAGTGGCTTGCGGAATATATATTATAGAGAGATAGAGAGACAAGTAGTTCTGATTGCCGGAAGGACGAGGAAGGAAATCCGTCGTGTCGTTTCGAAAGCAAGCATTCGCCACCATGTAGGATTTAAGGAAACCATGGAAAACCTAAATCCGGATGGTTCGAGGGAAACTTTAACCACCGCTCTTCCCGCTCAGTAACAGGGTATCCAAATGAGAATGCAGAATTTAAATAGGGCGCCGTATTCGTTCCGACCGGTCGGCATCGTTTGATATTGCTCAACTGTCATCTTTAGGTAGTGCAGTCTGTGAAAATGAATTGCTCTACCATCTACCAAGGTATTGTCTTCGTCAAAACGTATTAGAACTAGGAGAAAATTCTTTTGAGACTATCCGTAAATTGTAAAATGTAGATTTTCACGGCCGGAAAAGTCACAGTTCATAAAATATTTGGGAGTATTACGCCGTAATCGACTGGATTTCACATTAAAACCGAATGTTTCGTATACCGTGTTAACTCGTTCTCCCAGGGGGGAATTTTGTTGCAATCAGTAGCGAGCCAGGGTGTGAATCTGACACTCATGGAAGCTACGATCCCCCTTGAAAATGTACTCCGCAGATGGGGACGAAATGTTCGGCTTAATGTGACATCCATTCAACCACGGCATAATAGTCTGCAAAATTTTATTAATTGTTATTTGCAAATTGCATACAATTTTCCGTCGGCGAAATGTAATCTATTTATTGAAAACTCTACGAGAAATGTGTGAAGTTTGAGGAAAGTTATTCAGCTGCTTATGTTAAGACACCAAAGCGACATCGTACCTGCCGATCTGCTGAAAATATGAGAAGTTTTCGGACACCTATGTAACACCGAATCAACCAAGATGCCACGAGAGGCGGACAGGCCAGACTGGAAAGAGTCGAGTATTGTGTTGTCAGGACACCAGAAATGGTGGGCCACTAGTCATTTAATGTGATTTGAGCAAGAAATGTACCAGGGACATTTCAATCCTTCTAAAACTGTCTACGTGATGTGGTTGTGGAGTGGAAACGCAAAGAATCAACCACAGGTAAATCAAGAGCAGGCAGATGTCATGTCCTGATGGACACGGGCGTCGAGCACTGCGGAGAATGGTGGAAGGAAATAAGGAAGATTGTGTTTAACGTCCCGTCGAAATCGAGGTCATTAGAGACGGAGCACAAGCTCGGATTGTGTCATGGATGGGGAAAGAAATCGGCTGTGCCGGTTCGAAGGAACCATCCCGGCATTTGCCTGAAGCGATTTAGGGAAATCACGGAAAACCTAAATCTGGATAGCCGGACACGGGTTTGAACTGTCGTCTTCCCGAATGCGAGTCCCGTGTGCTAGCCACTGTGACATCTCGCTCGGTGCGGAGAGGTGTTGTAAAAATCATATGAAATCAGCTGAAGGAATCACTCTGGCACAATAACTGTGCGTAGAGAGTAAAAAGTAATGGGGTAGAACGGTCGAGCAGTTCATCATAAACCACACATTTCAGTGGTCAGTGCTAGGCGACGCTTGAGGTGGTGTGAAGAGAGACGACACTGGACAGTGGATAACTGGAGAAGAGTGATTTGAAGTGATGAATTATGCTATACCCTGCGGCAATCCGGCAGAAGGGTTTGGGCTTCGCGAATGCCTGAAGAAGTTACCTGCCGTCGCGTGTAGTTCCAACAGTGAGGTACAAAGTGGGTGTTACGGTAAGAGATGCTTATCGTGGTTAGGGTGTGATCCCCTTATTGCGCTTAAGGAAATGCTAAATGTGGAAGGATATGAACGCATTTAACAGGTACAATCCTGGAACGACGATTGTTTACACATTACAATACACCTTGTCAAAGTAGTGTCTGTCAGGAAATGGTTTGTGGACAGTAACATCCCTGAAATGGACTGGCTTGCCCAGAGTCCTGGCCTGAACCCACTGTAATATCTTTGGGATGAGTTGGAACGTAGAGTTCGCTTCAGATTCTGGCGTCCGACATCACTGTCTTCGCTGGTTTCGGTTCTTGAGAAGTTCCTACAAAGACATCAGACATAGTAGAAAGTGTCTGTAGTGTAGATCAAGCTATCAAGACGAAGAGTGGTCACACGCCATATCAGTGCCCACTAATAAGTGTCTGGATAATTTTGATCGAATAGTGTATTGTCCCAATAAGTGAGAGTGTACCTCGAAGACACCAGAACACGATTCATCGGCGATGAGAAGAACTAAACATTTAGTGGAGTAATATGCAGCAAATTCTGACGAAGGATGTTCTTATACATCTTTACAAGGTTCAAACGACACTACAACTGCTGCCAACCGACCATTTACAAGTCGTGATTTGGCCTGTTTGGTGTAAAGCCAATATGCCGTTGACAATTTTGCGAAGAATATCATCTTTAGCCATCATGCGCATTTACAACGGGGGACAAGCGTAGCAGTCTGATTTGAGGAAGAGGAGGAGGCGGAGGAGATTAGTGTCTAACGTCCCATCGACAATGAGGTCATTAGAGCTCGGTTTAGGAAAGCAAATCGGCAATTCCCTTTCAGAGGAACCATCCCGGCATTTGCGTGAAGCGATCTGGGGAAATCACGGAAAACCTAAGTCAGGATGGCCGGACGCGGGTTTGAACCGTCGTCGTCCTGAATGCGAGTCCAGTTTACTAATGCAGGGTTTGAGGTGACGAGAAACTTCGCCTAACACTTCTACAGCCGATGCACGGACAACGAGGTAATACTGTTACGGTCGTCGCAAAGCATCTTTTTCTTTGGCCCGAACTTTCGTGGATGGACTTCGAAAACGTGATTCCTGCAAAATTACGGAAATCTATCCAGAAATGTGAGAAAGTATATTAAAATTTTGTAGAAACCGAGTGAGACTTCGCTAACGAAACTTTCTGTCTGACATTGTCAGAAATTATTTTCCAGGCGTAGCTGCACTGTATACCGTATAGAGTAAAATATATTTTAACTTTTCTAGTAACTAACAGTTTATTTTAAATTTAAATTGGGCATTCTTATTGGTGCTCTTACAGTTATGACAACGGAACTTCCTTCGGGAGAACCAGGATTCGAATCCCCTTCTATCCGTTTTAAAGTTTCCGCGAATTTCCTAAATCGCTTCACGCGAATGACGGGACGGTTCCTTCAAAAAGACCATGGCCGATTCCAGACTCGTCCTCGTCCAATTGTGCTCCCACCTTTAAGGCTATCTATCAATTCTAAACTTTACACAACGAAATTTAAATATAGTGGCGTGAATACGTTATACACGCATCTGGGCCGCACGTTAAAAGGCTAATAGGTGAAGACTACCAGATGCAGCTACACACGAGATATCACCCACTGACACTGTTACAACGCTTCTATGGTACTTTTCACGGCTGAGATCCTTTTGGTTCACATTATGTGAAAATGCTTTCGGAAATTCAATCTCAGGGCCCAGAAGCCAATATCTTTTTAGGGTTATTTACGCATTCTGAATTCATAATCTCACAGGCTACATGGAAACAAAGTTAAACAATTTGACGAAAAACAGATTCCCTAAATCTAATTTCCTCTTGTTGGAGACGGCAATGCAGAACACGGCTTCTTGATCAATAACAACTAAAACCACTTTCCATATTACCTAATATAATTCGTTATCCATTATTTTCTGTTTCGCTGAATTTCTTTCCGTGCTGTGGCAGTAAGTCATGAATATACATTCCCGATAGTCTTCCTTTAACCTACACGCGAAGTAAACGCTCCTGTGCAAAGGAATAGATAGGAAACTTTTCTTTCAATTGTTTCCTATTTTGATCTGAGAAGACGACGTATTTTAGACCACAGTATGGTGGTATTCAAACATTTATTATGCGACCGGTTGCAGTCAGAGACTAATTTGGCAGCAGATACAATATACAACAGTAAGAAATTACGTCACACAGGTCAGCACCCCCTCAATATATCCAGTGGAAGTCGTTCGAAAATGCTGCGTTGATTTGTATCAGCTGTTTGGAAAGTAATTTGAAAGTGTGTGTATTCAATTTCACACAACCTAGACGGAAAAAAACGAAATTTATCACAATATCATAGAAACTTCTTACAGCCGAATGCACAATGTGACATGTACGATACGTTCTCATAACAGGATATCCGTCCTCTGTAAGATTGAAAAAGCACTGAAAAAATTACGTGCAATCCTGTAATTTATTACTAAAGGATAATTCCATCTCCACGGCCATTGAAATGAAAAATCTTTTATTTGCATATTTCCTAATTTTCTACACACGCTTTTTGTTCATGTTGGCGTCTTCCACTCCCTGCATTGTTTACGGTTTGGTATTTCTTAACTTACTGAAAGTTAGCGTAAATGTTCCTCTGACCGCTAGATCGAGGAGTTTTGCCACGAATACTCTCTCATACTACCGGTACCCAGTGACACCCAAATTCCACACTTTTTCCAATTCCTCTTAACTTATGACTCCTGGTATTTACCTGTTGCACAACTGGTCAACTTTGCCATATGATCCCATTAGGTCCAAAAGATTGTCTATACTGAGCTCTACGTGACGCCGCAATTTGAACTTTCTGTTATTATTCAAACAGTAGCGGTGTTATTACAAGTATTCACAGTAGCTACATTAAGGAATGTTCAACGACATCAGAAGATTAATACTTCTGTGACTGTCGAGAAAAACTACAACTGCTACTTTTCAGCTTAACAAATAACCTTTATGACTCCTTAATACCAGGAAGGCAATAATACGAACCCTGAGAACAGAAAATAATGATAGCTTTATTTGTAGCATAGCTCTATATGGGCGCGAAACCTGGACAGTGGAGAAGACCGAAATGAAACTATTAGAAGCGCAGAAAACTGCTTAAAATCAGTTGGATTGATTCAATTTGGAATGAAGACGTTCTGCACCGAATCAACGAAGAAACATGCACAATATATAACAATGGCTGGAAGAAAGAAAATGGCTGGGCACCTTTACGACACGAGTTGTTGAAGATTGTTTAAGATGTACTGAGTGGATGCAATCGAAGCGGCAGCCCTGAATATGAGTAGGTAAGACAGATCGTTTATATGCGATACAACCGCTACGCTGAAATAATGATATTTGGGAAACATACAACATTAATTATCTGGATTGACCATTTTAAGAGGTCTCTACTAATGGTAGGGAAGTAGGGATATCAGTTAAATGTGTTCTGTGTCCTGCGCCAACACTATCGTAGGACGCAATAACTACAGTCTCCATCACCTTGCACAGAAGCTTTATTTCTCAATGTTTCATGTTTCGTCATTGTAGACAGCAGATCTAATGCAGATTGGTTGTGATATTGTTTCATCACGTTTACTGGGTATCAAACTGGCAGCGATCATATAACTAGTAACACAACTGTAGTACCATTGTTACTTTAACAAACTTGGCAAGATCCCTGAAAATTTCAGGAAAGCCTTAGTAGTGCTTCGTTTTCACTGTTTCCACCGGTGTTTTCCCTTTGTACGTCACACTGTACTTCAGCTTTTCCGCAAGTACGAGAAACTTTCTCACCATCAGAGCAGAATATAGGCGTGAATAACTATATTTTACTTGGAACACGAAGTTAAGTGTACTGTCTATTGCTCAAGATAATCAGAACTGCCATTAAGGCTCCAATCATAGCGGTGCATCAGCTTTCTAACACCGTCTCTAAAGAGCCACGCCGTGAAGGGCACAAAAACTCTGCTTCTTCTGATACTTCCGTAACGAAAGCGCAGTCACGAAAGTGACTGCATACCCGTTCAACAAACAAGAAAACAGAAATGAAGGAAGATCAGGGTTTAACGCTCTGTCGCCGACGACGTCGTTAGAGACGGATCACAAGCTCGGATTGAGCAAGATACAGAAAGTAATCGCCCGTGTCCTCAAGCGAACCACCCAGTTTTGGCCGTAAGTGATTTACGTTAAACACGGAAAACCTAAATCTAGATGACTGGACGGAAAATAGATGTACCATCCTCCCGAATACGAATCGACCAATGAAGTGCAATTAGAGAGCCACAACCAAATATGTTTGTGGACTTTAGACCAAAGATGTTTTGACGGTCGATTTCATGGAGCTGATAGGATCTTTTAATGCAAATCAGTTTTATGCGTCGTCGTACAGTATCTGTACGACGACGCATCTCAAAACAAACGTGAAAAAAGAGCCGCGTTTATGAGAAGACTTGTTACGCAACAATGTTCTCATCCATCTTACTGTAATAATTCTGCACGGAGGGACTTTACCTTTGTCGCCAGAAATGAAGTGGTTGGGAAGCGGCGTTCCTCCCTAGGCGGTGAACAACACAACACCGTAACTTTACGGATAAGCGCCCATGCTTTTTCTTCAGAAGGCCTATTTTTCTTTCGTGCAAGTGAGGGATGCAACAGTTTTATGCAGATACAACGAAGTCAAAACACTAACACTGAAGTACAGTCTTGCTAAATCATGGTGTCGGGTACACTTGCTCAAGATTTTTCCATGGGCTTTAAGATAACTGCACTGAGATACTTTTTGAGTAATGAGTCTTCTGACGGGTTTGATGCGGCCCGCCATGAATTCCCCTCTTGTGACAACCTCTTCATCTCAGAGCGGCACTTGCAACCTGCGTCTTCAGTTATTTGCTGCATGTATTCCAATATATGTCTTCCTCTACAGTTTTTACCCTCTACAGCTCCGTGTAGTACCACTGAAGTTAGTCCGTGATGTCTCAACAGATATACTATCCTGCCCCTCCTTGTCAGTGTTTTCCATATATTCCTTTCCTCTTCGATTCTCCGGAGAATCTCTTCATTGCCTGCCTTCTCAGTCCACCTAATTTTCAACATTTTTCTGCAGCACCACAACTCAAATACTTCGATTCTCTTCAGTTTCGGTACATTTTTCCTTAAATTAAGGCCTATTTTCGATGCTAGTGGGCTTCTCTTGGCCAGGAATGCCCTTTTTGACAGTACTTGTCTGCTTTTTATGTCCTTGCTCCGTCCGTCATGGGTTATTTTGCTACCTAGATAACAGGAATCCTTAACTTCATCTACTTCGTGATCACCGAACACAAACAAACAAATTTCTCGCTGTTGTCATTTCTGCTACGTTTCATTACTTTCGCCTTCTGCTTACTCTCAATCCATATTTTGTACTCAGACTGTTCATTTCATTCAGCAGAGCTTATAATTCTTACTTTCACCGAGGATAGCAATGTCATCACGGAATCTTATCGATATATGTTCCTCTTCAGTTTTAATTCTACTCTTTAACTATTTTCTTTCCGTCATTGCTTCTTCGATGTACAGACTGAACAGCAGGAGGCTAAAGACTACATCCCTGTCTTACACCCTTTTTTAATAGAAGCACTTCGTTGTTTGTCGAACGCTTTTGTCAATTAGAAAAATCCTATGAATGTGTCTTGATTGTCATTTCGTCTTGCTTCCGTTATCAACCGCAACGTCAGAACTGCCTCTCCGTTGCCTTTACCCTTCCTAAGGCCGAACTGATTGCTCACACATCCTCAATTTTCGGTTCCATTCTTATATTATTATTGTCAGCAAATTTGATGCATGAGCTGTTACGCCGATTGTGCGATAATTTTCGCACTTTTCAACCCTTGCTATCTTCCGAATTGTGTGGATGACGATTTTTCCGAACGTCGGATGGTATTCCGCAAGGCTCTTCATTCCACACACCAACGTGCATAGTCTTTTGTTGCCACTTCTTCCGATTTTAGAAATCGCAAATGGAGTGTTTTCTATCGCTTCTGCTTTATTTGATATTAGCGTTCCAAACCTCTTTTCAGTTCTGCTCCTAATACTGGATCCCCTATCTATTCTGTATCGACTCTTGTTTCTTCTTCTTTCACGTCAGACAAATCTTCGCCATCAAAGATGCCTTCAATGTACTCTTTCCACCTATCCGCTCTCCCCTCTACATTTAACAATGAAATTCCCATGTCATTCGTAATGTTACCACTATTTTCAATTTCTCCGAGGGTGATTTTGACTTTCCTGTAAGCTAAGTCAGTCCTTGCGACAGTCACTTCATTTTCGATTTCTTCACGTTTTTCATGCTGCCGTTTCACCTTAGCTTCCCTACACTTTCTATTTCCTTCTTCAGTGATCTGTATTTCTGCACTCCTGAATCTCACTGACCATTTTTGTATTTCGTTCTTCCATCAATGAACTGAAGAATTTCTCCTGTTACCTCTGGTCTCTTCGCATTTACCTCCTTTGTACCAATGTTTTTCTTTCCAACTTATGTGATTTACAGATGTCCATTCCTCTTCAACTGAAATGCCTACAAAGCTATTAATTATCGCAGTATCTATAGCCACAGAGAACTTCAAACGTATCTCTTCATTCCTTAGTCTTTCCGTATCCAACTTCTTTGTGCACTGTTTCTTACTAACTAGTCAAACTTCAGCCTACTCTTCGTCACTACTAAACTATGATCTGAGTCTATATCCGCTCCTGGGTACGCCTTACAATCCAGTATCTTACTTCGGAATCTCTGCCTGACCATGATGCAATCTAAATGAAATCTTCACGTATCTACTGATTTTTCCCAGTGTACCACCTCCTCCTCTTGTGATTCTTTAACAGAATACCGCTGTTACTAGCTAACATTTACTGCAGAACTCAAGTCTTCCTCTATTATTCCTAGTACTAAGCCCATATTCTTCTGTAATTCTTTTTTCTACTCCTTCCCCTACAACCGATATTCCAGTCCCCCATGGCTCTTAGGTTTGCATCACCTTTTACATACTAAATTACTTCATGTTCAGCTTGCGATGTCGGCAGGTGTACCTGAACTATCGTTGTCGGTGTTCGTTTGCTGTAGATTCTGATGAGAACAACTGTATGAACTGTTCACAGTAACTCACTCTGTCCTACTTTCCTATTCGTAACTAATCCTACTCCCGTTAGACCATTTTCTGCTGCTGCTGCTGCTGCTGCCATTATCCTTTACTCATCTGACCAGAAACCTCTGTCTTCTTTCGATTTCCCTACTTTGACACGCACCATTTGTGGATTGAGCGTTAACATTTCCCTTTTCAGATTTTCTAGCTTCCCTAACACGCTCAAACTTCTGACATCCCACGGCCCGACTCGTAGAACGTTACCCTTTCGTTAGTTTTTCAATCTTTTTCTCATGGTGGCCCCCTTGGCTCTCCGCTCCCGGAGATCCGAATGGGGGACTAGTCCAAAATCTCTTGCCCGTGGAGAGATCATGATGACACATTTTCAATTATAGGGCCCAAATCATGTTGATACACATTCTGTGTCCTTAATGCAGTGGCTTCCATTGCCTTCTGCATCCTCAAGCCGTTGCTCATTGCTTATTTTTTCGCCCTTAGAGGTATTTTCCCACCACCAGGGAAAGAGTGCCCTGAACCTCAGTCCACTCCTCCGTCCTCTTTGGCAAGGCCGAATGTATTCGGCCGCCATTGCTGCTGATTTTCATTCAAAATTTAAGCGGTGGTGGGATTCGAATCCGGACCCGAGTAAGTTCTGATGACTAATCAAAGACGCTACCCCGAGATCACGGGTGCAATAAATGGAAAAACAACAGTTTAGAACTATTTCCTCCCTGATATTTGACCCAATATACGTTCAGTATAGTGACGAGCCTAACAGAGGAAAGTTGACTGTGGCTGATGACATACTCGTTAGATTCTATATCGAATATAGAACATTCAGCACACACATAGCGCAGCCCACGTTTCTCGGCTCCCAGAAAGTCTTCGATACATTTCATCACCTTCGCTTAGTAAAGAGCGCCACTCGGTCACAGAATACCAAAATGTGTTTGCCACTGGACTGAATACTTCATAGTGAACAGAATTTACTACGCTGTTTTTAATGTGGAGGCATCGCCAAAAGTCAAATCCCTGGAGTACCTCAAGCGAGTGTGGATTAACCTTTATCCCTCTTAATATACACACTGACGGGGGCAAAAATGCAGCACCCTCAAAGAATGTGTTCAGTGGTGGCAGGGTTTCGAATGGTTTGGTGTTAGTGATTACGTATTTCAAGGTCATCGACGATCAGGTGGAGCATCCTCTGTTTCGACTCTGTAGGCAGTAACTGTGCTGAGTTTAGAGGTGAACAGTGCTTGCAACATTTATTCTGGGGTACAGCCACGCTCCACCGACGAGTACGTACTCCTGCTGAACTGCTTCGACTGTTTGAACGGTATCCCATTGTGGGCCTTCGGGAAGCTGGATAGTCGTATCGGACTGCTACACATGTTGGGCACAATGTATCGGTATGTGTCTTTGCTTTCAACACTCTTACATCAGGTTCTGGACGTTGGCGTAGAACAGACGCACCTTAATATCGACGCATTGTGAGAGCAGCGGTGGCCGACCGAACATCATCCAGGGATGAAATCCGGGCACATGTTGCACCTGCTATGTGATTAGGGACCACTGGGAACCGTCTGCTTGGTGCAACACTAAGACGTCGTTTGCCTCTGGTCAGGCTACTATTGACACCACGACACTCTGGTGTCGTGAAAGAGTTGACTTTACAGTGGCATGGCGATCTGTTGTCTTGAGTGACGAGAATAGGTTCCTGCTACTGGCGAGTGATGGTTACTCACTAATATCGCAGGCCTGGTGAGCTGCCGACTCCAGAGTGCATTCGCCCACGACCCAAGTCCCATCCCAGGCTTCAAAGTTTGGTGGATGTTACAAATCGCGGTTACATTTAGTGTTTCTGCATGGCAAAGGAACCAGTACCCGATACACTGCACGGGCTGTTAACCCCGTGCTAAAGCCATGTCTTCCATGTCTTCGACAGAAAGACGTTTTGCCTTTTCAGCAAGATAATGCACGTAGACTTCTGTCTGCTGCGACGAAACGTCGTCCTTAAAGTGTACAGCAACTACTCTGGCCAGCATGATCAGCAGATCTCTACCGAGCGAGGTGGCGCAGTGGTTAGCACACTGAACTCGCATTCTGGAGGACGACTGTTCAAACCGGCCATCCTGATTTAGGTTTTCCGTGATTTCCCTAAATCGCTTCAGGCAAATGCCGGGATGGTTCCTGTGAAAGGGCACGGCCGATTTCCTTTCCCATCCTTCCCTATTCCGAGCTTGTGCTCTGTCTCTAATGACCTCGTTGTCGACGGGTCGTTAAACACTAATCATCATCATCTCCTCCTCCTCCTCCAGATCTCTCGCCAATTTAACACTTATGGGACATGAAGAAGCGGAAACTTACTTATTCTCCTGTGCCTGCAGGAACCATTGTCTAATTGCAACAAAGGACGCAAGATGCCTGATCTATTGCAAGCTGTCATTCGGCATCTTTATGATTGACTGCATGCAAGAATACGTCGCTGTGTTACCATGAGGTGGTGGTACAGTGTACTGATGCGACTGTTTAGACATTCTTTACTGTGACGTGTATTTCATTTGGTCTGAATTTTTTACCATTTAGTCCAACGATGAGCTACCTGTCACGTCACTTGTCAATAAAATGACTGCCCTTGAAGGTATCGCATTTTTTTTTCCCCGGCAGTATATGAATGACCTGGCAGATAACGTCTGTAGACCTATGCGCTGTTCACAGACGAAGCAGTTGTGTACACAAAGAAAGAGTCGGTACCGAATTATAATAAATGATTGACTTTACAGATAGTCAGTGACTGGTGCAAAAATTACAGTTGAACCGAAGACAAACGAAGATTATTTTGTGCCTATACATTTACGGAAAGACCCGATAACGCTTTATTTCAGTCGTTGGAAAATGGCAACCAACTATCTAAGCCAGTTTGTCCGGAGCGATATTTGATGAGACAGCCGTAAACGAGGAGAGGAATGGGAATAAGCTGAGAGCCATTTGAAATACAGGAGCGGCGCAGTCCAGGAAGATAGTTGTTAACACGTTGGAGTCCTATTCGAGGGAAAGAGTTAAAATCCCAGTGTGATCCTTCCTGACACCTTACCGTCGTTTTCCTAAATTACTGCTGGCGAATGTAAGGACCGTTCCTCGAACAAGTCCACAGCTTATTTCCCATTCAGTCCTTGTTATCCTGAGTTTCTGTTCTGTCTTCCATGGGAAATTAAATTCATACTAATCTATTTTTGTATCCAGCACAAGGCCCCATCGTCGTTGGTTTAGTACTAAAATTTCTCGAGAAAAATAAAAATTTTAAGCAGTACTTGCACCGACATATCTCACATGACAAGACAACGCGCCCGTTTTTCAGCAGTGATTAATCATGTAATCTGATACTATCGGATTTCTCCGTCATGGGCATTATCTTGCGTTTATCCACATTTGAAGCGCGATATTGCAGTGCGTGCATGCCCTAAGGAACAGGTGCTGTGGCGACTACAGATGTTGCCAAATACATGAGATTTATTAGCAATTGCGAATCTGAACAACCTTCAGTTGTATAACGGAGACGACATTGAGAATTTGCGCCGGACCGGGACTCTAAGCTGTATTTCCTGCTTGTCGCGAGCGATTGTCTTAACCATTTCACACGAACGACAAGCTCGGCGTCTGGCCATTACGCGTACTCGGATAGCCGAAGTTGTTAAGAAGACCGCTCACCACGAAAGGGAAATTCGGATTCGAGTCCCGGTTCGGCAGAGATTTTCAATGTCGTCACTCGATTGAACATCGAAAGTTTGATCTATGTTTAAAGTGAGCTGACATTCACTACTTTAAGTACAGCGAAGTACTGAATTTCCTTACTACTTTAACGATGACGCTTCCCTCATATAACAGCATCGTCAGCGAATAATCATAACGTATGTTGGTACAATTTCAGCTGTGGGAAGTGTAAGTCTGTTCTACACCTCATGATAAATCAGCCACCTATAACAGAATTTTAGAAGTACGTGCACCATGGAATGTACCGCTGCAATTACATTAAACCCCCCCTAGAAAGTACGACAGCCGATGCAAAATGTTTTATGAATTTCATTGTAAAGACAACTCTTATGTTTTACTGGTGGTCTTATTACGCCTCCTTCGGGCACATCCTATCATTCTAATATTTCTGTTTAAAATTCGCCATCCAGTACAACGTAGTGGGACCAATTAGTATACAAGTTATAGAGCCAAACGCCCGTTTCCGTAGATAATCCAAATGATAGAAGTTCGGTTATTAGTCATCAATGTGGTACACAGACTAATGTCATACAACTGCACCTTATGGTGTGGGGCGGAAGGTACTTTGTTACCAGTGTCGCCATTACTCATTTCCTGATCTGAAACCTGGAAAGACGATCTAGCTGTTCACATGTATCTGTTTAGAAGCTACTGTGACGATCTAACTAAAAAGGGAACATCCCCATCGCACCCCCCTCAGATTTAGTTATAAGTTGGCACAGTGGATAGGCCTTGAAAAACTGAACACAGATCAATCGAGAAAACAGGAAGAAGTTGTGTGTAACTATGAAAAAATAAGCAAAATATACAAACTGGGTCGTCCATGCGTAAGATAGGCAATATTAAGGGCAATGTGAGGCGAGGAGCGCCGTGGTCCCGTGGTTAGCGTGAACAGCTGCGGAACGAGAGGTCCTTGGTTCAAATCTGCCCTCGACTGAAAATTTTGCTTTCTTTATTTTCGCAAAGTTATGATCTGTCCGTTCGTTCATTGACGTCTCTGTTCACTGTAATAAGTTTAGTGTCTGTTTTGCGACCGCACCGCAAAACCGTGTGATTACTTGACGAAAGGACGTGCCTCTCCAATGGGAACCGAAAACATTTGATAGGTCAACAGATTCCTCCACAGGAAAACACCGTCTGATATTTTGTATACGACACTGGTGACAGCATGTGCGTCACATGAAAGGAATATGTTGTCGACCCACCTAACTAGTACACTTGGCGAATGGGTGAAAAGATTCTTCTACCTTGCCCGATTTAGGTTTTCTTGTGGATGTAATAATCACTCCAAAAAATGTGATGAAAACATAGTTTTTCACATAAACTGAAAATAAAAAAGTTAAAATTTTCGGTCGAGGGAAGATTTGAAGTGAAGACCTCTCGTTCTGCAGCTGTTCACACTAACCACGGGACCACGGCGCTCTTGGACCAATACTGCCCTTAATATTGCCTATATTACACATGGACGACCCAGTTTGTATATTTTGCTTATTTTTTCATAGTTCCACACAACTTCTTCCTGTTTTCTCGATTGATCTGTGTTCAGTTTTTCAAGGCCTATCCACTGTGCCAACTTATAACTAAATCTGACGGGGGTGCGATGGGGAGGTTCCCTTGTAAGTAACGCTCATATCACTCAGAACAGACCTCCTTCCCTACGTCATTTTTAAGGAAAATGATGCTCACAAATGAAGTCTGCAGTTGCCTGGATGGAGATACCATGGCGCACAACAAACTGGCGCGCACTTTTCTGTTCGTCCAACAATCTTCAACGCAGCAGAATTCTCGTACTTGGAGGCGCTAGCGTTTACAACACAACTCTCAGTCCGGCACACAGTTTTCATCTGCCAGGAAGTTTCAGTCCATTACTTGTTCTCTGATGTCACGCGCAGATGTGAAGGGCTTACCATGTACTTCGTGAACGATTCGGCAATCGTCCCTTATGGTGATCAGAGGTGGTCATCTGGAACCTTGAAGGTAATGTCTACCCTCATGTTTGTCTCCAATAGAAGTCCAGTGATTTCACCACTGCGCAAACTCCCTCTGTGAGGCTGCATGCAATTTTACTTTTTCATGAAATACGTGCGTCCACGTACCACCTAAACTCTGGTTACCCCATACTGTCCTTCATAAAGCGTACAGTGCTTTAGGTTCCAGAAATTTAAAAACCCGTCCATTCCATAATTTTACTGACTTCTCAGTAACTGCATCGATTAAGAAAAAAAGAGAAAACATTTACTCACCGATATCTACGAGAACTGATAAGTCCTACGTACACAGCCGTCTAAACCAAGAGCTAGATAAACAAGCAGAACAAATTTGCAACCGAAAAGCAAGGCGAATGATAAAGAACTGCCTTTTCGTTGAACATTTCATCTTATTTGCTGCGTTATGCAGATATCTCTTTCCTGCCACTGAAGACTAAGGATTCCCATCCATTCTATCAGTACTTTTCTGAGAATGGAAAGAAACGGAATTCAAAGCAACAGCTGTGGAATGAGACGAGTATTCCATTCGCTTACTAGTGGAGAAAGGTTCAAAATCGGTTGTGAAAGCCCGGGAGGCCCGCAACGAACGGCATTTAAAACCAAGTCTAACCACAGCACATACTTATGCCATAGTTGCGGTAAACAACTATAGTTGAGTCAAGACAAGGCTTGGCCATTATATTTTTCCTAATTCAGGAGGGAGACTGAGTGCCATACAACAGGAGTTACGTGACAACCCGTTTTGAAATTTCAGGTAGACAACAATCCTGTTCATCTAGCACTGATTCGCACAAAATGCTAAGCGCACCACAAACTTACGTCCGTTGTTAGTTACTAATTCGACAAACTACATTGCACGCACCCCAGAACAACTACTTGACGAAACGGACGTACATCAAAGAAAGTTTTGCATCACCACGGTTTCCAGAACTTCTGAAGATAGATGTTGACTGTGGATACTGAATCACAGACACTGTCCCTTGACTGTTCAGAGGTGTCACTAAACCCGCCCAAACATGTAAACAACCATGCATGAGCAGCGCCTATTAGACGGAGGGGGGTCAACAGCCGATCAGTTCCAATTATTCCACCACGGAGGAGGTACACGGCTCGTGTGGTCTGTAATTCAACCATGCCTAGAAGGTCAATACCGCGGTTCGATTTCGTCCGCATGGTTACTTTGTGCCAGGAAGGGCTCTCAACAAGGGAAGTATCGAGGCGTCTCCGAGTGAACCAAAGCGATGTTGTTCGGACATGGAGGAGATACAGAGAGACGAACTGTCTATGACATGCCTCGCTCAGGCCGCCCAAGGGCAACTACTGCAGTGGATGACCGCTACCTACGGATTATGGCTCGGAGGAACCCTGACAGCAATGCCGCCATGTTGAATAATGCTTTTCGTGCAGCCACAGGACGTAATGTTACAAATCAGACTGTGCACAATAGGCTGCATGATGCGCAACTTCACTCCTGACGTCCATGGCGAGGTCTATCTCTGCAACCATGACACCATGCAGCACGGTACAGATGGGCCCAACAACGTGCCGAATGGACCGCTCAGGGTTGGCATCACGTTCTCTTCACCGATGAGTGTCGCATATTCCTTCAACCAGACAATCGTTGGAGACGTGTTTGGAGGAAACCCGGTCAGGATGAACGCGTCAGAAACACTGTCCAGCGAGTGCGAGTGGAGGTTTCGTGCTGTTTCGGGATGGCATTATGTAGGGCCGACGTACGCCGCTTGTGGTCATGGAAGGCGCTGTAACGGCTGTACGATACGTGAATGCCATCCTCCGACCGATAGTACAACCATATCGGTCGCACATTGGCGAGACATTCGTGTCCATGGACGACAATTCGCGCCCCCCATCGTGCACATCTTATGAATGACATCCTTCTGGATAACGACATCGCTTGACTGGAGTGGTCAGCATGTTCTCCAGACATGAACCCTATCGCCCATGCCTGGTAGATTGAAAAGGGCTGTTTATGGACGACGTGACCCACCAACCACTTTGAGGGGTCTACGCCAAATCGCCGTTGAGGAGTGGGACAATCTGGACAAACAGTGCCTTGATGAACTTGTGGATAGTATGCCACGACGAATACAGGCTTGAATCAATGCAAGAGGACATGCTACTGGGTCTCAGAGGTACCCGTGTGTACAGCAATCTGGACCACCACCTCGTAAGGTCTCGCTGTATGGTGGTACAACATGCAATGTGTTGTTTTCATGAGCAATAAAAAGGGCGGATATGATGTTTATGTTGATTTCTGTTCCAATTTTCTGTACAGGTTCCGGAACCCTCGGAACCGAGGTGATGTAAAACTTTTTTTTATGTGTGTATCAGTGAGAGTCTTTTTTCCTACCTGTCACTGTGTCTTTTTGCTGTGACAAGTTCCATTTCAGCCCAACTTTTTAGATAAAAACGTAGTGGAAGATGACCGATAAGAACTGTGGCTCATTCTGGTAATTTTTTAATTAACATCAAATTCAATCTGCGATGGTCGCCTTCGACAGCAAGATCAATTCCAGTTCACACGCGTCTGCAATAGTTTCCTTCACTGCTCAGACCCTTTCAGTATTTCATTTACTGTAAAGCTGCTCGGAAGCTCCGCTGTTATCATCTTGCAAATGAAAGCAAGAACTCGTTTGTGATTAGCTGTTGCGCGCTATCACCGGAATTCTCTGTTTTGACGAAAATTGGCACAGCGTAAGGTCATAGTTTAAATGGCTCTGAGCACTATGGGACTTAACATCCGAGGTCATCAGTGCCCTAAAACTTAGAATTACTTAAACGTAACGACGTCACACACATTCATGCCCGAGGCAGGATTCGAACCTGCGACCGTAGTGGTAGCGCGGTTCCAGACTGAAGCTCCTAGAACCGCTCAGCCACACCAGCCGGCAAGGTTATAGTTCATATGAAACATTTGTATGTTAACATTCCAAACTTGTCAGCAATGCGTTATAGTAGCACAGATTGGCGAAATCTCTCCGCTGGAATGAAGCAGGTCTTGCGACAATCACAAAATACATTAAATTTTTTGTGTTAAGGATTAGTGCAATACATCGTGACTGAGTGAGTGAGTGAGTGAGTATCGCTGTTCATGTTTTCGTAGTACGTCCGTTTAAATAAGTTTCTGTGTGCTTTCGGAAGAAGCGTCACAACCCAGTTGTCCACCAGGCCACCCATTTCTGGAGCTTTATCTTCCTCAAATTTCGATTCTTGAAAGGAAGAAGGCATTTAATAACTAAATTATGTCGTTGAGAGACGGAAGAACCAATTTTCATGAAAGAGAGTATTTTATATTTCGCATTTTGTATTCTACATCACGGTTAATGCAACGCATGCAACACTTGGCAAAAGGTCATTATATCTTAACACCTGGAAATGTTCTAGGACGTGGTAACATCTATTTTCTTTATGGATGCAGAAAGAGAATGGAAAATTGTATGACGTCATCAGTAGTGACAAACACGTGATTAAAAGTTAATAACCTCACACATTTGCCCGCTACGATACCTATTTCCAGACTGACAAGCTTCAATATGACATTATGCCGGCTGTTTTACTGACAGACTACAACTCTTTCGACGTGATTCCGTCATTTACTTGTACCAGTTTCAAAGCTGATGGGTCCTGTCGCCTAGCGACCGCACCATATACATCTCCCGTCGGCTGAGCCTGCTGAAAAGACGCGACATTGTCTTTCGGCCTAGCGCTTGCTATACCGAGTTGTCCATAAAATTGATTAAAAAATAAAACACGCCCATCACTAGTCACTGTAACTGGCGTTCACCGAGTTCTGGACTCTACGTCTTCCCTCCAGTAGGCCCACGTGTATTCGTATCCTGATCGCGGCAGTGCACGTAATATGAATGGTACTGTCCGTACACCAGTCGTCCCACTCAAGACCGATCATGCGTCCTGTTTCTAGTAGTTTTATTATACAACGCCTTTTGGCCTTTGCAAGAACAGGAAAAATTACAGCTGACGACTGTACGTTATTTCTCTAGCCTACTCCGAAGACCTTACAGGAGGACTCTGAAGGCAAAATGTAAGACTGAAAAACCAAGAATTGCTACTTTTTAACACAGACAACTCGCAAGTCAATAAACTTAGCTTAGCAAATTTCCAGCTTAACACCCTAGGCAAAGCAAGAGTCTTCCTGTTGCGCTAACTACGCTCCTGTCTTAACATGCATTATATTTCAAAAATAGTGAAGCACCCAGAAAGGGCTGCTTGGTTTGCTTGTTTGTTTGTAGTGAAAAGGGACTAAACCGCAAGGTCGTCAGTCCCTTCATCCGTTAAGTGGCAAACCAGGAGTGGTTGTCAAAGGAAGGAAAGCTAAAGGCAAATCCTGGAAAGGCTTAGTGTAACTGACAATAAGTATAAAAAAAAGCAGATGAGAGAGAGAGAGAGAGAGAGAGAGAGAGAGAGAGAGAGAGAGAGAGGAGTGGGGTGCACCAATAACCCCTCATGCTGTCAAAGAGGCCAGAAAGCCCTACTTTACAGGGATGGATAGCAACTACCTTCACGGGCAAAAGTAACACCACGACAGCCACTTGGGCATCGTCTACCAGCACCTGAGGTAGCGTGTCAAAGATTAAGATGCAGCCTCTAAGCAGCTAACTTAGGGTAGTTTATGAGTAAGTGTGTTACAGTTGGGCGAGCTCCGCATCGGCATCGAGGGGAATCCTCATGTCGGAGAATTTGGCAATGGGTCAGCCAAGTGTGGCCAATGCTGATACGATAGAGCACTGTGGATCCCCTGCGAGATGCATGCAGGGAAGACTGCGACATGGTCGTGGTCTCCTTAATTGTCCTCAACTTGTCTGGGGAGATCAGGGCAGATCAGCCTCAGTTCCAGACTTCCAGCAATCGACGGCGTTTAAATCACTGAAGGTCCAGTTCTGCGACTCCCATTAACAGAGTCAGCATCCTGATGGCCACGTTGGTCAACCAGCCAGCTCGTTCATTTCCCGAAATCCCAACATGACTGGGGGCCAAACCAGCAACGACTGGCCATCCAGCTTGGAGGTCAGAGACAAGATCCTGCATAGTCGTAACCAGTGAGTGAGGAGAATAGCACTGGTCTATAGCCTGAAGGCTGCTGAGGGAGTCACTATACATTTGGATACTCTTGCCAGTGCAAGAACGAACATGGCTAAGGGCTAGTTTAGTGGCCATCAATTCAGCAACGATGACACTGCAGCTGTTAGGCAGAGAGTGCATGTGTGTGTATGCAAAGCCTGTTCGTCCATCGACTGTTGAGCCATCGGTGAAGGGGAGGAGGAAACGAAACTTCACAGGTTGAGATGGTATGTGATATTACTTCAGTGATTACAAAAATTGAGCTACATTTACAAAGATCTTTGCAGTACGAGACCACTAATCAGAATTTTGCACTTAATCTGGCCTGGATGCACCCACTAATCGATAGGGAAGTATGTCACAAAACCGTGGTATCCTCTACTGGGGCCAGCTGGCCCAGAACCTTCCTAACTGTTTCTAGGTATCCTGGATACAGGCACTGGGACAAAGCTGACTTCCAAGCTCATCACTCACGTTCTATTGGGGACAGATCGTAAGATCTTGCTGGTCATGGATGTACCTCTACATCACACTGATACTTCACTTCATAGAGGTACGTACCATGTTGACGAGTACTGCACTGTTTAAATGTGACAAGATTTTGTTTCATGGGAGGCGCAGAAGTTCTCTCATTCATTACTAGACATCATCTGATCCCACACCATGCTGTCAGTAATTAAACTTTAGTGCCTCTCAAGAACACTGGAGGAATGGAACTTTCCCCAGCCCTCTATATTCATTGACGATGGTCGTTCGAGTTAGTAAAGAACCAGAATTGAACTCTGAACACAATGCGACGCCATTCATCAGCAGTTCATGCTTCCGAGTCATGGCACCATTCCAAACAGCCGTTTGTGTTGTGCTAACGGCAGCCTATGCATGGTACCTTAATTCTCTATTCCTGCTGCGACTCTTCTCCGCCAATGGCATGAGATGATGCAGAATGTTGCAAGGAGTCCGTTTATTACTCTCAGATGGTAGGCACAAATCTGAAGTCTTATGATGTACTTGGTACACAATTCGGAGAGCGCCCCTTTACTAGTATGCCTGGCCTCCAATTCCCATACAGTCCAAAATTGGGCTACTGCCACACCCAAATGGCTCACATATCTGTATACTACACAAGTTAACCAGACGGCCAAACGAAGGCCCACTATGACGGCCCTTTCAAATTCTCTCAGGTGCTAAAAAAGCTGCCTCACAGAAGCATGTGGCATTTTCGTGCCTTTCAAACAGTGATCACTCAACATCTGATAATGTTCACACCCCCTTATATACCCTACAAGGTCCTATTCATGCTCCTACTGAGCGAGAGGAAACTGGGCCTAAGGAGGAGGGGTCACGACCAGTCCTTCCCCAAATAAAGCATTCCAGAACAATCGTCTATATGTTTACGTATACCTGGTTCCAAACTTCACAGTTAACTTTCAGTGGATAAATAATACTATAGCTTGAAAAATGAAGCCTCGAAAATGGCAAGACACTATATTACAGGCTGCGTTTGACACAATCTTTTCAGCTGCTGGTGTAAGGTCCTGGACATGTAAATATGCTGGTGTGCGGACATTTGCCACGAGTTTACCTGCTCCGACTTGCCACTTCAACCCAACGAGGGCTGACGGGCGATTCTTCTATTTGAGTCCCAAATCGCTCCACTAAATTGTTTAACACACAAGCCTGTCAGCCAATCCGAATCAGGGGCGGAAAGTAGCCAGTCTCTTTGGCAACTTCCTGCTCCTGCTTACAGCGCTTGTCTAAGGTGCTGCCACCTGACCGGACTTCAAGAATTTTTTTTGCAACGAGTTTGGAAACACCGGCTGTTATTTGGAAATCATTCGCCCTTAAAGGCAGCCTAGTCTGTTCCACCACCGTTTCGGAAGCTTCGGGAAGTCCATCATCCCGGGAGGTAAATTCGAGAAGTATAGCGGGTGTGGAAGAACTTTGAAGCAGAGGTCAAGTAATTTTGCAGCAACGATCAGCGCCCTGTGCGAGATGAGAGTTATGATGGTAGCGAACTTTATTGCATGGTGTGGTTTGGCTTTAAGAGCATCCTTCAAGTGTAATAGTCTTCTGTGACGGTCGTGTGCCGTTAGGTTATAGTGCGCGCTCACCATACAAGAAAATTAATAAATAAAAATTAAAAATCACATAAACGGTAGTAATGAGCTGCAACGTTTACCTTTCTTTGGTTCTCTCATATTTCGTCACTGTTTCCACGTTGAATCTACACTGAGAGAAAAATCTTAACACCAGGAATAAAGGACGTAGAGCAATGAAATTCCGGGAATACATTTACTAGGTAACATATGTAAGTGATTAACATTGCAAAATCACAGGTTCATGTAAGCGCGAGATAAGCCATTGGAAATGTGAAATGCTGTTACATTAACAACCGCTGCAACCGCCAGAATGTTGAATGCAAGCATGGAAACATGAATGCATTTTCTTGTACAGGAGTTAGATGTCGCTTTGTGGGATGGAGTTCTATGTCTGTTGCACTTTGTCGGTCCATACAGGGCCAATTAACTATGGCTGTGGATGACGCCGGAGCTGTCGTCCGATGATGTGCCATAGGTGTTGCATTGGAGACAGATCTGGTGGTCAAGCAGGCCAAGGCAACGTTTAGACACACTGAATAGCGTGCTGGGTCACAACAGCGGTATGTGGGCGAGCGTTATCCTGTTGGAAAACACCCCCTGGAATGCTGTTCATAAATGGCAGCACAACAGTTTGAATCACCAGACTGACTTGCAGTCAGGGTGCTGTCTAGCACGCAGACAGATTAGTTGCAGGTCCTCAACTGGCCTCCTATCCAACAAGGCCATCACTAGGACCGATGCCCTCCAATGAGCTCTTGCTTGACAACACTAAAGCCGCAAATGGCAGTGGTTTGCGGTGAGTGGAATGCATGCTACAGAGTGGCCAGCTCAGAGCTGTCCTTTAAGTAACAGACTAACAGTTCGTTGTGTCACTGTTGTGTCAAGTGCTGCTCCATATGTAGTACGATGCGCCAGAACCATACGCCGAACACGATGGCCTTCCCTCTTGTTAGTGCCACACCGCTGACAGCAGTCATGTACAGCTGCTACATTCCTGCCATGTCTTTCTGCAATATCGCAGAAGGGACATCCAGCTTCTAGTAGCCCTATTACACGATCTCGCTCAAACTGATTTGTTTAATAGCGTCTTTGTCGCCTTAAAGGCATTCTTCACTAACATCAAATTATCACTTGCAGTCTCGAAGGTAACTAACGCTGACGACCGTTACAGAGTGTATTTATAGCAAACCTGATTTCCATCCTCATAGTGGCACTACAAACGGTAGTCTTACGCGACTGGTGCGAAATCTGAAGAGACATCACCTCTGAGACGTAGAAACACGCCTAATAACTTGTTTACGTTGCACAACCCCTTGGTGTTGCGATTTTTTTTTCCATCAGTGTATATTTCAGCCCCCCGCCCCTCTGTCAGAAATGTCTGAGGAACTTATTGCAACTGTGTTTAAACAAAAACCACACTGTTAGTGTCCATTCCAGTGAGCATTTGGTCGATGGATAACGTACGTTGCTACCGGTGAGCGAAAAACGGCATCATTACGAAAGATCCATGTTAAACGTGAGAAACAGGGTTAGTCGAGATCTGTTCAGTGTCTGCGAGCTAATGTATCTTCAATCGGCTAACACTGAACCCCAATCTGTTCAGCCTGGATTCCAGCCGTAATTTGCTGACGCCACCTAAAATGGATGCACTACTAATGGTATTCAGCAGCCCAATTGTCAACTGTCTAAAACTAATGGAAGGAATCCTCTAATGTTGAAAATAGTTCCTATTTTAGATTCTGCGACTTAGTTTCTTTTAAAACTATACTTTACACTAGCTAATCGTTTAACTCCAATTTTTCCACCAAAATTTTATCACTTTATTGTTAATATGATGGTCACAACGACCTAACAGAACGTATGTGTAAAACTTCACCGCGCGCCCTCTGAAGAGTCATACTTTCCAAATATTACTATTACATTAAGGTCATCTGATGTAAGTGAACCGTCCTGAAGATGAGCGCAGCAAGTCTGTCGAAACGTCGGCAATTTAGATGTTTTAGTAGTTTACAATGACGTGGCCCAATACCCAAAATGCCATTTCTTTTAGTGTGTGTGCCCTCCCCTAATCGTCCCCTCGGTTAGTACCAACTATTACTCTTGCCATGTTCAGATCCATTACATTTCGTTAGAGCCTTAGGTAACCAAGTAGGGCTAACAACGTGCTTTGCAAATAACTTCGATAAGACCATTTGGAATACAGAAAATAGGTTTGGAACCTAGTAGACGCAGTGGTGCAAAACAAGTCGCGTGCAGAAGACTTCTTTAAAAGCTGACTAATGAAAACGATTGTACTTCCATTTCTGCGTTTGTAGTACGTAACTGCAAATGTTTTTTTAGAGGACCCACTGTAATCTATGACGATTAAGACGCCAGGTGCCGTACCACGCCGAGTACATTTGGCAAATAGAAACAAATACGCCTCAACCCAGAATCGAGAACCTTCTGCATGCTAACCCGAAACGCTATCCACTGCACCAACTACCCATCACTGTTATACATGCTGACAGAGGAACTTTTCGTACATGTGTTTATAATGTTGCCAGACTGCCCATGTTCAATGTCTATTAACTACAAGAAATATGCGCAGCACGAAATTACACGTGTGTAAGCCCATGTTGTACGATAAGCCTTACCTATTTGCGCTATAGATATCCAAGTGATCTGGGATGAATGAAGACGACTCGAGAGTTCGCAGCGTTAGAAAACTATTGCGATTTGCACGCAGTTACAAAACATCGTGGCTTGGGACGAAGATTGGCAAATAAAACCATCAACAAAATGTAATGTTACGCAACCAGTGTCTGAATACACCACGGCCGGTAAACCCCGGAAGATCAACGAACTTTAAACTGATCTACAACATAAATGCAGGCTGTTAAAAACATGTAATATTTGAACTGATATAAGGAGCCACCGAAACAAGGGAATATGTCAGGAAACATGGGCTCTAAGATTCGTATCTTACTAACTACAAGCACTTGTTCAATAGAAGCGACATGTTTCACAATAGCGAAGATAAACGAGTGCTTATACTCTTATCTCGTAAGTAATGCTTTTTCGAGCTTACGGTTATTGGGGTTTTTTTATTGTTTCGGTTGGTATTACAAACTTTCAAAGTATTCCAGACCTTTTAAACACCTTGTATAGTTATGCTTTAAGTAGACCTCTTGACTATACGGCTTTCATGGACAGCTTTACGACTGCATGAAGCAAGTTGAGACATGTTCACGTGGCGCCTAAAGTTCCAGACTTCCCTGTTTCCTTTTCTTTGTACTTGAAGAACTCCAACGTGGCGGCACATTTCCCGCTCTTAGCCACAGTTCATAAATAGGCGCTATTTTCTAGACGTATTATGCTACCACTGAATACCACCATTGCTACGAATGGGAGACTGACAACACCATAAATGTTGTCTTTACAACAACGAAAGTAATTAGCCGCAGATTCCCTAATGGATCTCACAAAGGGGCAATCAGACCTGTTAATAACATATTTTAATATGTTGTAGAGTGGCCTCTCCTGAATACGTGGCTGGCGGTTTTTCATGTGACGGGCCCTAGTTTCAGAGATAATCGATGCTCAATTTGTATGTGATCTCCTACACCCGCAACATTAATCATGTTACGAGCGTGCGAGCGTAGCGCAGTGCAACGGATTTCGGCTACCCCGTTGGCGGCACGTGTTCAAATTCTTTCCGTGGATTTTTTTTATCCTTCTTGTGTCTCACTATCGGTAACTTTCTACTTATCAAAATGGGTTATTCCTTGTTTAACATCTTTCCACCAACAAACACTTGCTTTGTACTTCAATTGAGAGCCTACGCGCGGCTGCAAACTTTTCAAGCTTCATTTTGGATGATCTGATGCGAAAGCAACTGCTCTTTCTTTGTACGATAAAGGGACTTAATCCGATGTGAATTCTTCGGCGACGAAGTCGTCATCCTCTACTTCCGTGCACAGCAGAGTAAACTGTTTTATATTTTTCTAATTCTCTCGAGGAAAAAATAATAACCCCGCAAATGTGTAACTTGCCGAGTCACACTTTTGCAATTCGTATGTTTCAGCAATATTTAGTAAATCATCCACAATGAAGGCTTGTCTTTCGGCCAACAGATACGTTATTGCACTGGATATTGCATTTCTCAAATTGCAATCAAGGTAGTTGAGACCGTGCTCCGAGGTGTATTCGTAAGAAGGCTCAGATCGTGAGGCCATCCTTAGAAGTATCTGACTGTGTTGTCGAGTTCGCTCTTGGATTGTTCATCTCGTTTACTTTTGATTGATCTTTTGGCTGCCCTTCAGTATAAACGCTTACTGCTTCTATTTCAATGTACTGTTTTGACACACACTGCACTGACGACGCAGATACGAAAAACTGATGCTGGCGGCAAATGCCTGTTGGCTGTTTGCAAGGCCTGGAAATTCCGTTAAGCGTCCGTGAGGGAGAGGGGACAAGAGGCGAAGTAACGTCTTGGAAACGTAGGAAGCGAACGTTGTCCAAACATTTGGAATTTTAACACAACGACCCACAAACGGAACACACATCTGAAGAAAGATTACTGCAATTATTGATTTATTATGGAAATTACTACGGCGTAAATGCCTTTTGCATGACATTTGATATTCTGTACAATGAAATTTGAATGACTAAATAAACAAATAAATTACACCTGCAGAAATTTAACCAGTACCGCCAGCATGGTAACCGTAAACCCTGCGATACGCTCGCGTCTTCTAAACATGAATAACGTTGAGGGTATAGAAGGTACGTATGAAACTTCAACGTCGATTTTCTCTTAAATTAGGGGCCGTCGCATGATAAACCGCTACCCGGGTACTCAGGGCAGATTCTTCTACAACACACTCATCAAGATCCGTGATTAACAGGTCTGATGGTCCCCTTGTTAGACACTTCCACACGAGTTCCTGGATATTGCGAGCAACTTAGTTGTTTATCTTTTTGACAACCAACGGCTTCTCTGTCTCATGTTGCATATTCCGCCGGATTATAGCAATTTTATATCACTTAACATTCAAGTATTTTAACACACCAGTAATACAGAACCCGAAAGTAATGCATTACCTCCTTAGCCAGTACTATTGTGTTCGTGTTTCGGAAACTAACGTTGGTTCGTTAGTTACATGTTCCATAGATCACTTGAACGTTTCTTTTCTTGAAAAGATGTGGAACGAGATATTTAACAGTATGCATACACGAATAGTGTTAACATATTTTCTTAGTCCTACTCATGCAACTACACTTAGAAAGGGTTTTTATTCGAAGAGGGACTGAAATTTAGGCAGAAATTCACAAGAACTGCGAGAATATGAAAACACGGGATATTCAAATATCTGTCAATAAGTTTCGAAACATTTTAGTTTCACAGCACAAATTTAAAAATTAAGTACAAATGCTAATGCTCTAAGAGTTAATTATCACGTTCTCTCCTAAGACATAAATGAACATCGCAAATGCTTTCAAATCAACAAACTGTCCAGTGCACAAAAATTTTTAAAGTTAGTATGCATGAAAAAACGGCGTATGAGCTCTATGAAAGTACAAAAGGAAATGCACCTTTAATATGAGCACAGAGATTCATAGAATCTGACAGTTCTTACTAAACACTTTCACTGTTACTGAAGGTTTCACCTGAAATTTGTAGAGAAAATAGATGACTTGTTAAAATTTGTATTGCACTACGAAAACAGTGGTGACAGGTGACCATTCTGGAGGAAAGTGTCTTTACGTTTACCTATCAGTGCAAGTTTATAGCTCACACGCTCAAACGCACTGTTCGCCAAGTAACAAATTTCGTATCACTCGTAACTACGTACTCTGTTTAGAGAAATCAGCATTCACTAGGTGCACTTCTCGAGAAGAGACGCAAAGACTTCACATCCGACCTTATTTAAAAAATAAACTAATTCAGTTTGAGGAACGGGAACAATGAGAGCTTTCTCACCAGTGATATTTCGGAACTGAGTAAGTTACGCTTCGACATACAGCCCAGCCTATAAAGAAAATGCGCACTATGTAATGCAATTGCGCAAATTACGAAACTTAGTTATGAAACTAGCGATCCTTTATCCCATACGGAGAAACTGGACGTTTCCCGTGTCCAACTCTGGCGAGGACTTGCTGATAGTTAAACATCCCCATTACAATACAATTACTGTGTTTCTGCCCTTTACCCCAAGACGAAAAATCAGACTACTTCGAATGTGGAAAAAGTCTGCGTAATTTATGTAGTCAGCGCAATACCGCGTCCACATCATCGACCGGCATCAGGAATGCGCCTTATCGAGGGTGGAAACGTGCTAGCATTTTTGAAGCGCGAGAGACGAGCTTGGAACTAGGTACAGAAACGGTAGCTGCTACATCCGTAAGAAGAATCCAGTGTCAGCAGCGCGTCACTTGGCTGAGTTCTCGCGATGTTTGTTTAGTACGAGACAAGAAGCAGACGACACCTTACACCCGCAACACTACGTGACGGGGTCATTTTCACCTGCGAGGCGGTGCAGTTTCAGCGCTTCACGCCTCCAGCTTCTTAGCACTCATCTGTCGGATGAAGTTACCAAGGTCGCACTCCTGTTGTCTCAGCAACCAGTGTAAACTCAGATACGTCCGAGATTATAAGTTAACAGCGTCTTTACATTTCAGTTACATCACATTCCACGAGTTACCTAAAGACTAGGAACAGCCACTGAATGAAAACCTCATACCACAGAGTAGCTGGTACTGATGAGCAATTGGTCTTCACAATCTAGTTACCAAGACGTTTTTGTCTATTGCAAAGTGTAACAGTATCAGCCCCTCGTGCGCAGATGTGTACATTTAGTCCTTGAAACTTTCATAACTGCCTTGGTATTCAGTGTCAAGGGGCTTTCGGAATTCGGGGAAGACGGCAGGCGGCAGACGCCGAGTATGATAATCTAGAATAATAATGAAAATATGTCATCGCCTCAAAAAAGTCTTGTCAAATCGTCACTGCCTCTTGGGGCACGGAACACTAGATGTTTCTACAGTGAAAAGTTTTATTCTACAACGTAGTGCGAGATGAAAAAAAAGTAAGAGTTTATAAAAGTTCTGTTGGATAAGAACTATGTGGCAACAGATAAATTACCACACCACAAGAGACAACGCCGAAGGCGCATCTTTCACCGACTTTGTCTGCATTATCGAAAACAACTACAGCGAAAAAGCATTAGTTTGAGCACAAGAAAACCTTTAGATATCTGTGAAAGATTGCCTTATCTGATGAGTCACGTTGTACATTACTACCGATGACAAGGTACGTACAGAAAACGCAAAGTAGTTTACGCCCTCAGGTGCTAAAATTTCTACGAAAAACGTGAATGCGAATCTATGGTAATTCAAGTATCAACATCAGTTTTAGTCCGCTGGTCAAACAGACGATCAGACACGACAGCCTGTACACGGTTATTTCAAGATGGATTTATTCCACACACTGTTTTTCGGTCGTTGCTTTAGCTAACTATGTTACAATACCCGCTGTGGCTAACTTTTCAGGCTTGCTTACTATTTGAGCCACGAGGAACAAGACTGATTTCCTCCTCCTCCTCCTCCTCGTCGTCGCCGTCGCCGTCGCCGGAAAAATTAGCTATATCTGGACTTACACGGACATGCACCAATTAACTTTATTTCGAGGACAGGGTAGGAAGGAGTAGGGGGACAGGTGGCTAGAATGGTGCGAGTACTACTGCATCTGCCGTCACGCGCGGTACGATAGCTGGCGGTACATGGGGTACGTACGCGCATCTTTGAAAGCTGTTGGTTTGAAGTACTACAAAGCAGTTAATATAGTATAGTACACTATCAAATAAAAGTTAAATGAGCAATATCGGACGAGTAACAGGCGACTCGTGCGAGACAATATGAGCAAACAGTTTCGTATCAGTAGGTCTACATTTGTATCTACTACCTCAATACTCAGTAAGTCACTTGACTGTGTGTGGTGAAGAGTACTTCGAGTATAACTGATCCCCAATCCCTGTTTCACTAGCGAATGGCGGGTGGGAACAATGATTGTCGGCAAGCCTTTGTGTTAGCTCTAGTTTCTCCAGTTTTCTCGTCGTGGTCATTGTATGGTCATTATATATGGGAGGAAGTATTATGCTGTCCGTTTCTTCCCAGAAAGTAGTGTCTCGGAATTTTAATAGCGAACATCTCCGCGATTCACAACGCCCACTCTGGTAACGGCAGCTAATGCAGTCTGTTGAGCATTTAGGTAAAGCTCTTGCGCGGACTAAACGATCACTGGACGAAACGTGCTGCTCTTCATTGGATCTTTTCTATCTACTGTATCAGACCTACCTGGAAAGAGTACCAGATTGAGGAACAATACTCAAGACTCTGTCGAACAAGAGCCTTGTAAGACACTTCTTTCGTGGACGGGTTACATTATTTTAAGGGTCTTATTATGAATCTCAGTCTTCCATCTGCTTTTCCTACTATCTGTTCAGTGTGGTCATTCCACTTATAGTCGCTCTGGATAGACACACTTAGATATGTCACGTTGGTTACTGTTTCCAGAAATTTGTCATCAATATGTAATTGTACACCAGTGGATTTCTTTTCCGATGTATGCGCAATACGTTACATTTATTTACGTTCAGAATTAGCTGTCAGAGCCTGCACCATTCATAATTTTTCTGCAGCCTATTCTGCAAATCGTTACTATCTTCTGGCGTTGCTAATTTCTTACAGACAACCGCATTATCTGCGAACAGTCTAAGTGCTTCCGACGCTTTCTACTCTGTCATTTATATTCATTATATGAAACAGTAATGCTCTTATCACACTTCCTTGGGGTACTCCGGGAATTACCTTCACCTCTGTCGATTTTATTCGGTTAAGAGCGACGTCTTGATTTCTGTCTGCAAGGACGTCTTGAACCCAGTCGCAAATCTGGTTAGACACTCGATAAGCTCGTATTTTTTCGCTAACCAGCAGTGTGGAATGGTGTCCTGAAGTCAAGAAACACGGCATCAATCTGAGCGCCGTTGTGTACAGTGCTATGGATCACATGGAGGAACAGGGTCCTCTGTCTATGGAATATTTACAGAGAAGTTTTTCTTTCTCCGAAAACGTCATAATTCTTTAGCACAAAATAAGCTCCATAATTATGTAACAGATTGACGTCAACGAGCTAGGCCTGTAACTATGTACAACTGTCCTACGAGCGTGCTTGAAAATGGGAATGACCTGCGTTTTTTCCATTTGTTAGGAACCATTTATTGTTCTTGTGAACTACGATAATCTGCTGCCAGAAGGAGGGCCAGTTGTTTCGCACAATCTTTGCAGAATCATACAGGTATTTACTCTTGTCCTGATGCCTTTCCATTAGTAAGCGACTGTAGTTGCTTTTGTATTCCGCCATCTGCAATCTCAGTCGCTAAACGGAAGAAAAATACTTTGAGAATCTATCAAAACGTAAAATACGATCGTTACGACAATATTATCTGGATCTGGGCGTCCGATGTGTTCCTGGAAGGTGTGTGTGTGTGTGTGTGTGTGTGTGTGTGTGTGTGTGTGTGTGTGTGTGTTTTGGGTTCACATGTTGCCGGGGAAGCGGGGAGACAGATTCCCAACGACGAAGGCAAACATTTATAACCGTCGCCGTATCTTGCAAATTGTAATATTTTCTATTCTACAACAAGGTTTCGACATTTTAAGTAGAACGCGTGGTGTTTGCCATTTGTTTGGTGTAACCACAAGTTTGTTGGTATAATCTGTCATGAAAACCGCAAATGATCGACGACCATCAAGGACCAACAGAATCAATTCAGTTATTCAGTACGTAGCAAATTGCTATCGCTGCGAAATGATCTTTAACCAGCAAAGTCTGGCTACCTACAAAATGCACATCAATACAGTCAATGGGTTGCGAGTTAACAAAACTAAAGTAGGAGAAAGGTTCATTAGCGACGCAGCCAGACAGCACTAGCTCGCATTAGGGTGGAAAGGAGTCAATAGCGGCTTCATCACAACAGCCACCTACGCAACATACCGGAAAAGCAGGAACAATTAACGAAGGATGATGTGACAGGGATCCGAAGTCCGCTCCTGCTGCGACGAACTTCGATAAGTTGTTGAGGGTGTCCTTAGGAACAAATCGAGGATAGGAACCCGTGCCCGGAAACGTTATCTGCCGCTAGGCTAACCCTTCGGCAGCAAACTTGAGCTTTTAAGATGACAGACCGTAGGCGGAACGTCTCGCAATGTTGTCCGTTATTCAGTGATCGCGACTGACTGCTAAGATCGATAATGGAGAAGACAGTTAGCTACTGCATACACAGACCTTGTCTTCAATCAACGCAATGCTCTGTTGCCTCCGTTGCCGACGGTTTCGGGCACGAGATTCCATCTGCAGTTTGTTTCTCTTATAGAACCCTCTAAAATCTCCAATGCATTTCTTTACACAGGAGAAAAATAAACTGCAACTGGAAAACCAGCGCCAGATACAGTCAAAAACCGAGGCAATGGAGAATCATTCATAGGAGACAAGACCTGTCTACAAAGTAGCTAGCTCCATCTTGTCCATTGGCGATCGTTACAATCAGCCGCGACCACTGAATAACAAAAACAGAGACGTTCCGCTTACGATCCGTCAGCATCTAAGTCATGTTTGCTGTTGAAGGGGTAGCCTAATGGCAGGCGCTGGCACTTACGACTTCGATGCTCTGTAGTTTCGATGGATGACTTTTCCAGATACAGGTACCTACCCTGTACAACGTCTCTATGTCACAACATTTCTGAGACATCCTGCATTTGTTAGCACAGGAAATGATTCACGTTACAATGAAATTTCAATGACTTTGCAGTTGAATAGGCTCCTGAATTATTTCGTTGGCTAGCATTTCACGTGCCAAACAGTCATTCGTGAATCAAAAGCACTGCCATGTACAGGAATTATTTATCAACAGCAAAATATCACAACTTCTGATCTGTAGCAAAGAAAATTTTACATCTGTTAAGTAGTTTTCTTATGGGGCATTACTATTACAGAGAATTTTTTACTTAGGAACTAGTACAATGTGTCATGTACGAGACAGGGCGTTTACTCATATTTACGAGGTGCATTCAAGTTCTAAGGCCTCCGATTTTTTTTCACCGGACTGGAAAGAGATAGAAACATGCGCATTGTTTTAAAATGAGGCCACGTTCATTGTCAGTACGTCCCAGAAATGGCAGCACCGTACGGCAGATGGAATTTTACCGCCAGTGGCGAGAATGAGAACTGTTTTAAATACTTAAAATGGCGACGTTTTCCTTACTTGAACAGTGTGCAATCATTCGTTTTCTGAATTTGCGTGGTGTGAAACCAATTGAAATTCATTGACAGTTGAAGGAGACGTGGCGATGGAGTTATGGATGTGTCGAAAGTGCGTTCGTGGGTGCAACAGTTTAATGAAGGCAAAACATCGTGTGACAACAAACCGAAACAACCTCGGGCTCGCACAAGCCGATCTGACTACATGATCGAGAAAGTGGAGAGAATTGTTTTGGTGGATCGCCTCCAGAGTTGTGGGTTCTGTGAACACAATCCTGCATGACGACCTGAAAATGCGAAAAGTGTCATCCAGGTGGGTGCCACGAACGCTGACGGACGACCACATGGCTGCCCGTGTGGCATGTTGCCAAGCAATGTTGACGTGCAACGACAGCATGAATGGGACTTTCTTTTCGTCAGCTCAATGGAAGCACACAGGTTCACCGCCACCAAAAAAATTTCGGGTAACCGCCAGTGCTGAAAAAATTATGGTGTCCATGTTCTGGGACAGCGAGGGCGTAATCCTTACCCATTGCGTTCCAAAGGGCACTACGGTAACAGGTGCATCCTACGAAAATGTTTTGAAGAACAAATTCCTTCCTGCACTGCAACAAAAACGTCCGGGAAGGGCTGGGCGTGTGCTGTTTCACCAAGACAACGCACCCGCACATCGAGCTAACGTTACGCAAGTTTCTTCGTGATAACTTTGGAGTGATTCCTCATGCTCCCTACTCACCTGAACTGGCTCCTAGTGACTTTTGGCTTTTTCCAACAATGAAAGACACTCTCCGTGGCCACACATTCACCAGCCGTGCTGCTATTGCCTCAGCGATTTTCCAGTGGTCAAAACAGACTCCTAAAGAAGCCTTCGCCGCTGCCATGGAATCATGGCGTCAGCGTTGTGAAAAATGTGTACGTCTGCAGGGCGATTACGTCGAGAAGTAACGCCAGTTTCATCGATTTCGGGTGAGTAGTTAATTAGAAAAAAAAAAAAAATCGGAGGCCTTAGAACTTCAATACACCTCGTATTTAGGCGGGTAATGGGACTATACGGCGAGATCAGTCCCTCAATACAAAGTTACTTGCACAAGATAAAGGGTTGACTAAAGGTGGATGGATCCAGTCAAAGGGGTCAAACTATAAAGCGAAGAAGTTAAAACTTACACAGTAGAAGACATAAAAGGGTAAACCCTAACTAAAAACTGAAAAAACTGAGGGAGAAAAGAGTGGTCTTTGCACAGGGGAGTGGTCATAGGTCCCAGACCTACGAAACACTAAGAGACCGCAACCACAACGACACTGCCCCTGCTCCAGGAGCGAAGCAAATCCTTTTAACTGTATATAAAAATAACTTTCATGTAGGAAACTGAGGATCAGTTCAACCATCCGTTAACTCTCTGCTGATATTAAAGACAAGGAGTCTTGAATTCTATGCTTAGTGTGGAGGGCCAAAAGAAGGGGACATTCTACCAATATATGGTATACTGTCAGTCTGGCTCCACAGCCATACTGTAGGGGTGGCTCGTTACAGAATAGAAAATAATGTGCGAGCCTAGTATGACCTATGAGTTGACAGCATAAGACAGTGGACTACTACTGAAAGGAAGCATAAGGAAGAGCCCCAAATTGAAGTTCAAATGGCTCTGAGCACTATGGGACTTAACTTCTGAGGTCATCAGTCTAGGTCTTAGAACTACTTAAACCTAACTAACCTAAGGACATCACACAGATCCATGCCCCAGACATGATTCGAACCTGCGACCGTAGCGGTCGCGCGGTTCCAGACTGTAGCGCCTAGAACCGCTCGGCCACTCCGGCCGGCTGAGACTCAACACAGAACCTTTTGGGATACTATTTTTCTGGGCCCAAGGGCTGCTGAGTGAAGTGCCAATGCGAACCCAGAACAGCTGGGATAAAAACTCGCGGAAAAAATTGGAAGGGGCAACAAAACCTCCAGCCATGAAGGGCACCTAAAATGTGATGGCACCAAGCTGTGTCCTATGCCTTATGTAGGTCAAATAAGACCGCAACAAGGTGCCGCCCTTAAGTAAAAGCCTGTCTGACTATTTACTCAGATTGGAAACATCAGTGTTTTAGATCGTCGTTCCCAGAAGCCACATTGATATGGGGCCAAAAGGCCCCGAGATTACAGCACCCAACAGGATCTGAAGCTAATCATCATCTCTTTCAATTTACGAAGTACGTTCGTCAGGCTAACCGCGCGGCAGCTGTCGAGAGATGTTGGGTTCTTCCTGGGATTAAGGATGGGATAACTATGTTATCTCGCCACTGTGAGGGGAAGGCACCTGCAAACCAAATGCAGTTGAGGACTTAGGAGATGTTGTCTCTGGGTAACATCCAAGTGTTCGATCATCTGGTTGTAGATGGAATCTGGGCCTGGAGCTGTCATATGAATATGCAAGAGGCTACAAGAAACCCCTTATCGAAAGGTTCATTACATGATTCGGCTTGATGGGGGTTGAGACAAGAGGAAGGTTTGTTCACCTCTCCATTTCTGTCAAAGAAAGGTAGCAGGATAGGAAGAGGACGCCGATGCTCTTGTGAAGTGTGTTGTGGTGTGTTCAGCAAGGACCAATGGCTCAGTACAGAGAGTACTATGTAGGATCAGACCATGGGCAGTTTATTTTCGCTCGCAGCCCAGAAGACTGCGGAGCTTGGACGAAACTTGCGATGAAGAGGCATACATCCCCAGGGATGAAACACAGCGCTCCCAGCATTCCTTTTTATTCTACTTAATACGGTAGGAAGCTTTAACACAGACACTTATAAGCAACGAGATTGGTCTCTGAAGGGCGTCGTTTAAATCGCTGCAGCGCCAGTTGGCGGTCGTGGATTGACTTGTGTACATGGTCCACCATGGTACGGGCCGACGACGAGGGGACCTGTGGATACGGGGATAGCAGTGCCAGAGGCATGAAGAAATATGACAGACTTCTTGCACGGCCGCATCAATGTGTCGAAGTGCACAGCAGACGTATACAAAGGCCAGTTGGCTATGTGGAATGCCCAATGTGGGGGGGGCCCGTCAGCCTGGTGGCGGCAGGGGAACTGTAGAATCATCGGAAAGTGGTGACTGTCACGTAAATAGACATGAGGTGACCAACATAGGGAAGCAGGGGAGGAGATCTTCAGATCAACAGCAGGAAAGACGAGGTGGGTGTTGCGGAAGTGGGTAGGAGAACAGTCATTAAGGAGACATGAATCGAAGTCTGTAATAAGTTTGTCTACTAGAAGACCCCCTACCAGCCTAAGTGGTACCACACAGAGAGGTGCACACTGTCCCCGAGTAGGAGGTACGGGGGTGGGAGTTGCTGTATTAAGGCAGGCATGTCAGCATGAAGAAATGGCCTACTGGGAAGGGAGGTACATACTGCAAATGGTTATTGCTGGGGTTGTTTGCACTCGTACCGCTATTGCTTCCGGGTTGGTATGAAAGGGGATCCAGTCACTAATGAAATCTGTCCAAACCAAAGTGCAGACCCCTCCAGATGCTATCCTGGGGCCGCCACAGTTCCGACAGAATGCCCAATAACCATGAAACGTTGACGAGTTATCATGCAAGGGTGTTTCTTCAAGAACAAGACTGAATGCAGAGTAAGAGGAAACGAGTTGTTGAATTTCCGGTAGGTGACTGTAATATCCGTTGCAATTCCACTGGATAATCATGTGGCTAGAGTCCAGGATAGACATAAAGAAGCTGAGAGGAGGGAATGTCTCCAGGTCAGTGGTCATGACCAATGAGGATGGGATGACATCCATAAAAACTGTGTCTGATTCGGGATGAGGAGGAGGGGGCGAAGCTACACCGCGCGGCGGCTCGCCTCGTCGGCGCCATCCAGCCACAACAACGGCTGCCTGGCAGGACTTAACGCTGCCGGGAGTTTCAGTGTCCCAAAAAGATGGGTGACCACCCCTAGGCTTTCTTTTTGTTTTGTTTTGTTTTGTTTTGGTTTGGTTTTAGGGCCCAAAACTGCTATGGTCATTAGCGCCCGGTCAGTGACTTAGGAAACAGTAAAAACCGAAAATGGAAACCAGCAGTAATGGGAACGAAACTCAAAAAATTGGAGAAACTAAAAACAGAAGGAAGGCTTAAAAATCCACTACAGAAAGGGGTTGGTTGTCCCCAAAAAAAACTTAATAACTGACGTCATTTCACTGGCACTAATAAACTCGAGAACGTGATCGGCCGAGCGCGTGTCATCTGCTAAAATTGACGATATATCTGGCGACAGCTGTAGACGGGCGCGTAACGGAGTAAAATAGGGGCACTCAATTAAAAGGTGTCTTACCGTCCACAGCTGAGAGCAGTGGGGACAGAGTGGGGGAGGATCGCCGCTTAAAAGACGTCGATGGCTAAAAAGACAGTGCCCTATCCGGAGTCTAGTTAAAATTTCCTCCTCCCGACGACGCGTTCGGGAGGAAGAGGTCCAAGCACAAGGAAGAGCTTTCACGTCCCGCAATTTATTATGGGGAAGTGTCGAGCAATGTGCGTGCCACAAAAGAACGACACGACGACATAAAACGCTCCGTAGATCGGCGAAGGGAATCGATTGAATAGCTGGCCGAGGAAGAGAGACTGCAGCCTTGGCCGCAATATCAGCCGCCTCATTTCCACAGATACCAACGTGTCCCAGGAGCCAGAGGAACGCCACCGAGACGCCCCCCAGGTGAAGCAAGCGCAGACAGTCCTGAATCCGGTGGACCAGAGGGTGCACAGGGTAAAGAGCTTGGAGAGAGCCGAGAGAATCTGAGCAGATTACGTACTGTATCCGCTGATGGCGGCGGATGTAGTGGACAGCCTGGATGGAGAACGGCGTAAAGCTCCGCAGTATAAACCGAACACTGGTCGGGAAGCCGAAATTGATTTGGAGTGTCGCCAACAATATAGGCACTCCCTACACCTAACGATGTTTTCGAGCCATCAGTGTAAATAAATGTGGCTTCCTTCATTTGTGCACATAGAGCAGCAAATGCCCGACGATAAACAAGTGAAGGGGTACCGTCCTTGGGAAATTGACAAAGGTCACGGAGCAGGCAGATCCAGGGACGGAGCCAAGGCGGTGCTGTACCCCAAGTTGTCAAGAAGGTTTTAGGAAAGCGGAAGGAAAGAGAATGGAGCAGTTGACGGAAGCGGACTCCCGGTGGTAGTAGGGAGGAGGGGCGGCATGCATACCCTACATCAAACGAGGCGTCGAAAAAAATGTCATGGGCTGGATTAGCAGGCATGGAAGACAGATGGCTAGCATAACGACTCAGAAGGACTGCTCGCCGATTGGACAGCGGAAGTTCAGCAGTCTCAGCATAAAGGCTTTCCACAGGGTTGGTGTAAAAAGCTCCGGACACTAAACGTAATCCACGGTGGTGGATAGAGTTGAGACGACGAAGAATAGACGGCCGAGCTGAGGAGTAAACTATGCTTCCATAATCCAATTTCGAGCGCACTAAGGCGCGATAGAGGCGGAGGACCACTCGGTCCGCTCCCCAGGAGGCACCATTCAGGACACGGAGGGTGTTGAGCGATCGCAGACAGCGAGCCGAAAGATAGGAAACGTGGGAGGACCAGCATAGTTTTCTGTCAAACATAAGACCCAAGAATTTAGCGACGTCCGAAAACGGAAGGTTGACAGGTCCTAGATGTAAGGAGGGTGGAAGAAACTCCTTACGTCGCCAAAAATTAACACAAACGGTCTTACTGGGAGAAACACGGAAGCCGGTTTCGGTGCTCCAAGAGTAGAGGCGATCGAGACATCCTTGAAGACGTCGTTCAAGAAGGCTGGTCCGTTGAGAGCTGTAGTAGATCGCAAAATCGTCCACAAAGAGGGAGCCCGAGACATCAGGAAGGAGACAATCCATAATTGGATTTATGGCAATAGCAAACAGTACAATACTTAGCACGGAGCCCTGGGGTATCCCGTTTTCTTGGGAGAAAGTACGGGAGAGAGTAGTGTTCACCCGCACTCGAAATGTGCGCTCTGCCATAAATTCGCGAAGAAAAAGGGGCAGCCGACCTCGAAAGCCCCAAGAGAACAGTGTGCGGAGGATGCCTGTTCTCCAACAGGTATCGTATGCTCTCTCCAGATCAAAAGTTATTGCTACTGTTTGGCGTATCCGGAGAAAATTGTTCACGATATAAGTGGAGAGAGAAACAAGATGGTCAACTGCAGAACGATGCTTTCGGAAACCGCATTGGGCAGGTGTTAAAAGACTGCGGGACTCCAGCCACCAAGTTAAACGGCAATTCACCATACGCTCCCGCATGGAGAAAACAGTATTATAGCTTTCGCGATTTTGAGAGAAGAAAGCAAGAGGTTGCACTTCTGCTGCACGTTTCTTCGGGAGAAACGCTGGCGGGTAATTTGAAGAGCTCGAAATCTCAGCAAAGTGTTTACCCAAGGAGTTAGAAATTGCGACGGGGCCCACTAACGTATCACGCGCGACAGTGAGCCGAGAGACCGGGGAGAAACTAGGCGCGCCTGATAACCATCGAATCCGACTCCAAACTTCCGAAGAGGGAGTGAAGGTGTTAAATGAGCTAATAAAGAATTTCCAGCTTGCCTTCTTGCTATCGCGGATGACGCGACGGCATAGCGCACAGAACTGCTTATAGCGGATACAGTTGGCCAAAGTAGGATGGTGGCGGAAAACGCGAAGAGCACGTCGTCGCTCACGTATTGCGTCACGGCATGCCTCGTTCCACCAAGGAACTGGGGGGCGCCGGGGCAATTCGGAGGTGCGTGGTATTGAACGTTCCGCAGCTGTAAGAATAACGTCGGTAATATGTGTGACCTCATCGTCGACGCTAGTAAAGTGACGGTCATCGAATGTCGCTAGAGACGAAAAAAGTGTCCAATCGGCTTGGGCAAACTTCCGCGTCGCGGGCGCTTATAGGGCAGTTGAGGCTGCAGTCTAATGACACATGGAAAGTGATCACTCGAGTGTGTATCATCAAGGGCGAACCATTGGAAGCGCCGAGCGAGCGGAACAGTACCGACCGAAAGGTCCAAATGAGAGAAATTTGTCGTGGAGGCAGACAAAAACGTAGGGACCCCAGTGTTGAGGCAAACTAGATCCGCTTGGTGGAAGACGTCTAGCAATAGTGAGCCACGTGGACAAGGATGTGGAGATCCCCAAAGCGGGTGGTGGGTATTGAAGTCCCCAACCAGCAAATAGGGGGGTGGAAGCTGATCAAGAAGATGAAGGAGATCAGCTCGTGCCATTGGTGTGGACGATGGAATGTCTACAGTACAAAGAGAAAAGTTATATCTAGAAAGGGAAAGGCGGACACCGACAGCTTGGAAGGAAGTGTTTAAGTGGACTGGGTGATAATGGAGAGTATCATGGAGAAGAATCATGAGTCCTCCATGGGCTGGAGTGCCTTCAACAGAGGGGAGATCAAATCAGACAGACTGAAAATGAGGGAGAACAAAGCGGTCATGGAGACGCAGCTTTGTTTCCTGAAGACAGAAGATGACCAGCGAGTAGGATCGTGAGAGGATCGACAATTCATCCCGATTGGCTCGAATGCCGCGGATATTCCAGTGGATAATGGACATAGGGTGAACAGAAAAATGGAGGAACGTGACCAAGGTTGCCGTCAACTCAACAACTGCTCAGAGCTTGCGACCGACAGCATGAAATGGCATTCAGCCGAAGGCAGAAGATCCTGATCCATAGGTTGTTCAGGAGCAGCTCCTGCCACCAGCGATCGGCCAGTTGAGCGGCCGCCAGCAGTGCGCCTCGGCGACACAGAAGACGGCCGAGGGCGATTTCCGCCAGGTGGTGCTGTAGATGAGACACGCCTTGGCGGAGAAGGAGATGAACTGGGTTTCTTGTTAACCTTCTTGGAAGTATGATGTTTAGATGAAGGAGGAACCGATGGTTGTGAAGTTGGGGTACGTAAAAAATCTTCACGAGTATGCTCTTTCTTCGAAGTCTTTGTGTCTGACTTTTGGGCTCGAGATTTAGCAGAACCCGATGAAGGGTGAGCCGTAGAGTGGGCAGGCGAAAGTGGTGAGGTTGAACAGGCGATCTTTGCGCTGGCCGATCTGACGACCGTGGTACTAAATGTGAGGTCGCAAGTCTGCGTGGCCGCCTCCTTTGTTGGCCGAGGAGAAGCAAGGACAGTGCTGTATTTTCCTGTCTGAGGCACGGTGGGCTGTCGACTGGCGAATAATTTTCGAGCAGCAAAGGTCGACACCTTTTCCTTCACTCTGATTTCCTGGATGAGCTTTTCGTCTTTAAAAATGGGGCAATCTCGAGAGGAAGCAGCGTGGTCACCCACACAGTTGATGCAGCGAGGGGATGGAGGTGGACAAGCACCCTCATGGGCATCCTTGCCACATGTAACACACGTGGCCGGATTGGAAGAGGACTGGCTGGTGTGATTGAACCGCTGACCTCGATAGCAACGCGTAGGGTTTGTGATGTAAGGGCGAATGGAAATTCTCATAGCCTGCTTTGATTTTGGATGGGAGTTGAACTTTGTCAAATGTCAAGAAGACAGTGCGGGTCGGAATGATGTTCGTGTCAACCCATTTCATAACTATGAACAGCCGTTACGCCCTGGTCAGACAGGTAGTGCTGAATTTCGTCGTCAGACAATCCATCGAGGGAGCGTGTATAAACGACTCCACGCGAGGAATTTAAAGTACGGTGCGGTTCCACCCGGACAGGGAAGGTGTGGAGAAGTGAAGTACGCAGCAATTTTTGTGCCTGGAGGGCACTGACTGTTTCTAACAACAAGGTGCCATTCCGTAATCTGGAACAAGACTTTACAGGACCTGCAATTGCGTCGACACCTTTCTGAATAATGAAAGGGTTGACCATGGAGAAGTCGTGACCTTCATCAGACCGAGAAACAGCAAGGAACTGTGGCAACGATGGAAGAACTGTCTGTGGCTGAGACTCAGTGAACTTACGCTTGTGAGCAGACATAGTGGAAGGTGAGGAAACCATTGCGGAAGAATCCCCCATGATTACCGGCGTCTCTGATGGCGTGCTCCTCCCTTGTGGGGGCCCTCTCTGAGGGCACTCCTGCCTTAGGTGATTGTTCACACCTCAGGTCACACCTCCCGACAAACGGACGGAGGGACCAATCGGCACTTTCGGAAGGTATCAGCTCGGGTAATCACCCCTCCCTGGGCCTGGCCGTTACCAGGGGATACATACGTGTCTTACCTGTCTACCCGGGGCGGGGAATTATGCGTTACCCCGTCACTGGCTAGGCACGAAAATGCGTGGGTCGGCTTTCATACACGCGCAGGGAGGAAGAAATAGAATGGGAAAAACAAAGAAAGGGAAAGGAAAGAAGAGAGGTCTCAAACGCCGCAGCGGAGAAAAGGGTAAAGAGAAGAGGCAAGGAAAAGAGAAGGACAAAGGAAGGACAAAGGAAGGATGACGACATACAAGCAGAGAAGGCGAAGAATGCGTTACATTTACGAGCGTCCGTCTCCGGACGTAGGCACAAACCATACTCCCAGAGGGGGAGAAAGGGAAGGAAAGAGCCAGCGGTGAGGGGAGAGGGGGGGGGGGGGGGGGGCGAAGACGGGGGATAAGGAAGGATGCGGAAAAGGAAGGTATGCAGCCCGGAAAGGAAGGAGGGCCACATTAGTTCGGGGTCCCGTGCTCGGTACACACTTATCCACAAAAGAGTTGTGCACCCCCTGGGGGCACCCCTAGGCTTGCACGACGTGTAAAAAGCGCAGGTCTAGCAGTGCGATCCCTGTGGTGTCAGGGGGCTCTGCCTTATGGGTGCATAACGGCCCCATCACACGGACTGGCTACCGAGCGGGCGCAGCCCCGAAACCAGGTAGGTGGTAACAGGACCTAATCATCCCAAACTGACACACTGTATGTTTTATTATAGACAATAATATAATTTTCTCTGCCATGTTCCTTATCTCCTTTCCCTACCTCTCCCATGTTTTCAACAAAAAAAAAAATATTGAATCACTTATGCACGCTTTGCGCGTGACCTTGAACGGGACTTAGTCGCTGGCGCAGTGCCGGTTGGACTGTATCTCAATAAGATAAAAGATGAAACTTTTAAACATACAATACATGTAAAACTTTTTTTTTTTTTTACATCTTCTACTATAACTTCATATGCTTTCCTTTACCTGCTTGGAGTATCCATATTTTCTGACCGCGGGAGGATTCGGGGCTGCGCCCTACCAAGGTGGTGACCTAGCAAGGAGGCGAAAGGGCTATGCCAGGGAGGGAGGGAGGGAGGGAGGGAGGGAGGGAGGGGTATGTGGGAAAGTGGGAAGAGGAGCGAGGGGGGGGGGAGGAACCCATGCCAAAGACGCTAGGGAGGGGGTTCTTCCCTATCTGGTTCACACTACAGATCTCAAATTTAGATAAGGAGGTCACTCTGAAAGGGGACCAAAAACGAAAAGCCAAATAAGAAAAGAAAAATAAACCAAAACTGCAAGATCAGGGGGATGGCTGGGCTCTCTTAACACCAACAGAGGGAAAGGAAGGGGCAAAGTGAAAGGCAAGATGGCACGGAACGAGAAGGTAAAGCATCCCAGAAAAGAAAGGATGCAATAGCTCATGGACTTATGCGCACCCCCCCTCCACCCCCCCCCCCCCCCCCCCCCACACACACACACACACACACACACACACACACACACACACACACACACACACACACACACACACACACACACACACAGAGAGAGAGAGAGAGAGAGAGAGAGAGAGAGAGAGAGAGAGAGAGAGAGAGAGAGAGAGAGAAGCTGTGGGGCCCCTTGGGGGAGTTGTTTATAATTTAAGCATTTTTCACTAGAAACTTTAATAGTGTTGAAGGCTAATGCTCTCATTTTCATTACAGATAAGTATATAGAGCAGTGACTACATGGCGAGCGTGCAGCCACAGACACCAACTAATCATATGTACATAACCTGTAAACTCTCATTCCACATTTCGATAAGAACGGTGCAGATAATCTACACAACAGAAAATTAATTCGTAGTCGAAAAAACAAATATCCTACATTTGAAAGTTACTTTTATCTGGAAACAAACTTCTTGCGCACATCGAGGCATTTGCAGTAGCTCGATATCAGCGTACGTTGTCTATCACCGTACGACTAAAGTCCTTGACACTATTCCACAGGCCATCATCTGAGAAGCGTTTACCAGCACAATTCCAAGATGGCCCACCAGTTAAGATGCTACTAGCAGGACAGCTCTGTTCTGAATTGTGAAGAGGATGTGTCTGTTCATGAAATTCATAACGCAACACCATTTCGGTGTCTAAAGGAATGACTATGTAGAATAAGAGTAACAAACTAAGCATCAGCATTTGACATGGTGTTAATGGGGCACAATTACGAACACAATTCGATCCTCCCCAAGAGACCATTCGTATCCAGGGTAATGCAGTTTGAACTTACGTCGTTATGGCGGGTGATCAAGATACCACGCCAAGTACAATTTGCCTTCGGGAACATATTCAAACCTATGACACTTCGGTAGATGAATGAGTTACGTCGTACTGGACGCTTGATGACTTGAAACCTGTTGCCTGGTCGGACGAGTCTCGCTTAAAATTTTATCGAGCGGATGGACGCGTACGCAGCAACCTCATGAATCCATGGACCCTGCTTGCCAGCAGGAGACTCCGTCACGAGTCAAGAACCTCAGTGCAGATGGCTTTCTTTGAAATCTACAATTATTTCTGAGCAACACTGGCAAACTGTGCTCTTTGTTTTGAGGTAATACATGATGATTACATACCTGGCACGCCTGGACATAGGCCGCACAGTTCAGTTATTTCAATCAATATATCTATGACAGAAGGCCGCTCTGTCTAACAGCTTCAGTAACACCGGTCCTACAAAATGCACCACTTAGAAAAATGCAGCAATTTTTATCATAATACCGCAACAAATATACGATCGATGTCTAAGAGGCTAATATTTTTTGTCAAGCCTCTCGCTTCAGTCGCCACATTCATAGTCAGCCCCTGTCAGACTAAATGTCAATAGGTGCGTGGTACGATTTGAACTAGTCAAGTCTTTACATCTCACTGGGTGTCACGAAACTGATCCGGCAGGGTTAATGAACTAATATTATTTGAATTTCCCTCTCACTTTTCCCTGAACGTCACTGACGACAGTTCGACAGCAGAAATGAGAATGAGCAAGAGGAGAGAAGATCTAACCGCAAGAGATGAAGTAAGGATGTCCGGCTGAACCAGCTCCGGGAAAGACGGCGACGCACCTGGACTGTGGGCGCAGGACTGCCACACGGAACAGTCATACTGCGTGCCGCGCGAAGGTCAACTTCACATACGTCTAGGCAGTCAGCAGAATAAAACAGTCACGGCTGCCGTCCACAGAACTTCACGTCACTCTTTCGTTCTGTAGCATCATACTGCCTGTTTCACATTTCACTAAACTCTCACCAGCTCGTATCTTTGACCTCTTGTCTCAGCATTTGTTAAATATTCCACATCTTTTTATCGGTATTATAAAACACACACACACACACACACACACACACACACACACACACACACACACACACACACAAATTGTAAATAGTCATGGCATACAAGTCTGTAACCCACTCCACCATCTCGCAAATTAACTCTGTCTCGGCGCTTTCTCTCGTCGATGCAACCATTAATGTAACTATCAATATCTACATTAAATGCCAAAATGAGCTAAACGTTTATACTGTTGGAGAATATTCGAGATCAATACAGTTAACACAAATCATTAATTACGAGTTATGTTCAACGAACACCGCAGTGAAGCACAAGCTACCTTTCGTATGGTTCCTCACTGTACCAATTACGTTGTTATAGACATGTCGGCTTTGTAGTGACACAGGTATAGCGTGTTGATGCAACCAACAATGTTTAAACTAACAGTTACGGGGCTTAGACATAGAAAATTTTGTTTTTAATTTGTTTAATGCACGATTCGATGACATTATTACGAGCACATCCTAGTGAATAAATGGAGTTCCGCAGAGGTTTTAGGTAGGGGAAATATTCTGACGGCGCCTTACTCAGTTACTTTAGAGCTAAGCCGTATACCCAACAGAAGAACATTCACGTACGACTGAAACAGACCTGTAAAAATGGATATGCTTCGATGTCAGAGCCGGGAAGTACCGGTGTTTCACAACAGCTGTTTCTCTTCACGGGATTCCCAGCCTTCATTTTCGCCGAACAAGGAAAGTAGCTGTCTTTTTAATGTTTCGGGATTTTCGTCAAATACATTTGTCAGCATGCAGATCTTCAGAACTTAAAGAAACAAACACTCCATTATTACCGGTAGCACAAAGTCTTACTTCCTTGGATGAAATGAACGTTCTGGCATCTGCGGTGATTTTCGTTGCTTAACAACCTTTTCTGCAATTACACTGTATTACTGCTTGTAGAATTTAAGCGCTTTTGTTTAATCAAAGCACAGATCTACACTTCCAGGGGATTCAGCTTTATTTAGAGAGCTAACAGGGACCGGACTTGGTGATATTTCCACGTTCCTACTAAGAATCGTGACTATTTCTGAAGCAACTGAATTGGAGAGAGTCTAGGCACGTGCATCACTACCCTACCGCAACTTCCTGCGCTTGCGCAACCGGAAACGAATTTTTTTCAGTCAGGGGCCTAGTAATACTAGGGTCCGTGCCACGCCCTACCTCGCCAGAAACGAAGTCCCACTACCTTAACAGCTTCTTTAAGCGGTTACGTTACTTAACCCAACACGTCTTTAACTCTGGCACGAGTTGCGGCTCACAGAGAGACACACATTCACAGACACACCCAGAGACATCACATGATGACGGCAGCAACATAACTTGGCAAAGATTCCTTGAGACAACGAGAACGGTGGTGGGGGAGTTGCAGCCGTACTCAATGACCGCTCACCCGCCGCCAACAATTCACGGCGATTGATCTTGTCGATGGCGTCCCAGATATTTCTTGTGGCCTCGGAAAAAGAGTGGGCATTAGCCCCCTCACGTCCGCGGAGTGCCCCTTAAATGATTCTGACACACATCGGAAACGTCGCCTATCTGAAGGCGGCGAAAAAACTGCAAGTTATTTGAGAGTAGGTTCCTGTATCTTTTACTGCCGAGACGGCGGCAGAGTGACAGCCGTCCCAATTCAACTGATGTAAGCATCCTCCACACTAAAAGAGCTGAAGCGGAAAAAAAACTGGTATAGGCACGCGTATTCAAATACAGAGATACGTGAACAGGCAGAACACGTCGCTGCGGTCGGCAACGCGTGTTTAAGACGACAAGTGTCTGGTGCACTTGTCAGATTGGTTACTGCTGCTACAATGGCAGGTTATAAAAATTTAACCGAGTTGAACGTGATTTATGTCTGCGCACGAGCGATGGGACACAGCGTCTCCGGGGTAACTATGAAGTGGGGATTTTCCGGTACGACCATTTCAGGAGTGTACAGTGAATATCAGGAATCCGCTAAAATTTCAAATCTCTGATATTGCCGCGGGCGGAAAAAGATCCTGCAAGAACGGGGCCAGTGACGACTGTAGGGAATCGTTCAACGAGACTGAAGTCTAACTCTCCCGCGAACTGCTGCAGATTTCAATGCTGGGCCGCCAACAAATACCAGCGTGCGAAACCATTCTACGAAACATCACCAATACGGGCTTTCTGAGCCTAAGGCCCACTCGCGTAACCTTGATGAGTGCATGACACAAAGCTTTACGCCTCCCAGGGGCCCCTGAACACCTTCATTGGTGACTTGAAACCTGTTGCCTGGTCGGACGAGTCTCGTTTCAAATTTATCGAGCGGATGGACGTGTACACGTCTGGAACAACCTCATGAATCCATGGACCCTGCTTGTTAGCAGGAGACTGTTCAGGCTGGTGGCGGCTCTGTAACGGTGGGGAGCATGTGCAGTTGGAGTGATATGAGACCCCCTTATTATTAACATCTAGATACGACAAGTGACACATATGTAAGCATCCTGTGATAACATGCATCCATTCATGTCCATTGTGCATTCCGACGAACTTGGGCAATTCCAGCTGGACAATGCGACACCCCACACGTCCTGAATTACTAGAGGGCTCTAGGAATACTCGAGTTTAAACACTTCCGCTGACCACCAAACGCCACAGAGATGAACATTACTACTTCAGCCATTAGTAGAGATCACGCCACGTCGTGTTGCGGCACTTCTGCGTGCTCGCGGGGGCCCTACACGATATTAGTCAGGTGTACCAGTTTCTTCGGCTCTTCAGTGTACCTTTATAATGAGCCTAAAGGGTGACCTGTTAGCAAGCCTCATGTTTTCGAATTCACGGACATCGAACGTGGTCAGGTGACTGTGTGTCACTTGTGTCATACGTCTGTAAGCGACATTTCCACACTCCTAAACATCCCTAGGTCCACTTTTTCCGATGTGATAGTGAAGTGGAAACGTGAAGGGACACGTACAGCACAAAAGCGTAGAGGCTGACCTCGGCTGTTGACTGACAGAGACCGCCGACAGTTGGAGAGGGTCGTAGTGTGTAATAGGCAGACATCTATCCAGACCACCACACAAATTCCAAACTGCATCAGGATCCACTGCAAATACTGTGACAGTTGGGCGGGAGGTGAGAAAATTTGGATTTGATTGTCGAGCGGCTGCTCACCAAGCCACACATCAGGCCGGTGAATGCCGAACGACGCCTCGTTTGGTGTAATGAGCGTAAACATTACACGATTTAACAGTGTAAAAACGTTGTGTGGAGTGACGAATCACGGTACACAATGTGGCAATTCGATAGCGGGGAGTGGATATGGCGGATGCCCGGTGAACGTCATCTGCCAGCGTGTGTAGTGCCAACAGTAAAATTCGGAGGCGGTGGTGTTATGATGTGGTCGTGTTTTTCCATGGAGGGGGCTTGCACATCACAGCACAGGTCTACACTGAAGTTTTAAGCAGCGTCTGGCTTCCCGCTGTTTAAGAGCAATTCGGGGTTGGCGATCGCATCTTTCAACACGATCGAGTACCTGTACATAATGCACGGCCTGTGGTGGAGTGGTTACACGACAATAACATCTCTGGAATGGATTGGCCTGCACAGTGTCCCGACCTGAATCCTATAGAACACCTTTGGAATGTTTTAGAACGCCGACTTCGTGCCAGGCCTCACCAACCGACAACGATACCTCTCCTCGGTTCAGCACTCCGGCCGACCTTTGTGGCCGAGCGGTTCTAGGCGCTTCAGCTACGGCCGCAGGTTCGAATCCTGCCTCGGGCATGGATGTGTGTGATGTCTTTAGGTTAGTTAGGTTTAAGTAGTTCTAAGTTCTAGGGGACTGATGACCTCAGATGTTAAGTCCCATAGTGCTTAGAGCCATTTGAACCATCAGTGAAGAATGGGCTGCCATTCCCAAGAAACCTTCCAGCACGTGATTGAACGTATGCCTGCGAGAGTGGAAGCTATCATCAACGCTAAGGGTGGGCCAAAACCATATCGAATTCCAGCATTACCGATGGAGGGCGCCACGAACTTTTAAGTTATTTTCAGCCAGGTGTCTGGATACTTTTGATCACATAGTGTATATGTTGGCGCACTCTCCTGTGACGAATGGTGAAAGTTACTCGTAGCTCGTCGCACGTCACATAGACTTCGTGAAGTAACCTGCGCACTGACCTTCAGTTGCTTCAACTGAACAACGCAATGGAGGTCCTACTCTAAAACATTTTATGCTATTTACAGGGGCATATGAAACACGCAAACCTGAATTCCATCTGGAGATATGTTGTTCGAAAGAGTTATGAGAACCCGTATATCAACGTCCGCCATGTTGAACCTATTTTGATACAGGCGGTACGTGTGGTCTTACTGCATGCCTTGAGATTCTCTTTCAATGTAAGCAAAATTTAAAATCATTCAAAATCTGATGGCTGTGTTATGCATTACAGTGTCAGATGAGCCTTCACAAGGAAGTGATTGCCGGTGTCTTAGTCTTTATCAGTGAGGTACACAGATGGCATTTGTTACTTGTGGACGTTTTATTCAACCAAGCAGATGCAATGTGACATCTTAATTTCGTGCAGTAAAAAGGGAACATGCCTCGGATCACGGAACGGATTTAAAGGAAACCGACCAAGCAATGGAAAAGGATTACGAGATGGTTTACGACTGGGCACCTTAAACGTAAGGACTCTAACTGGGAAGTTAGAAGAAATTGTTGAAATGATGGAAAGGAGAAAATTGGACATCTTGGGACTTCCTGAGACTAGGTGGAGAGGAGTTGGTGAAAAACCACTAAGTAAAGGATGTAAACTTTACTGGATAGGGAATGAGAGGGGAAGAAATGGAGTGGCAATAGTGGTCAGAGAGGGTCTGCAGGAGGAGGTGGAAGGTATCAATGATCGAATGAAAGGAAAAAGCATTGAAATCAGCCAAGCATATGCCCCACAGGTGGGGTGTACAAAAAAGGAGAAGGAGGAATTTGAAGATGACATGTAAAAGCAGCTAAATGGAGGTAATCAGATTATAATAGGGGACCTCAATGCACATGTTGGCACAGACAGGAAAGGATTCGAGGAGATAATGGGACCAGAGGGCTGGGGGGAACCGAAATAGAGAAGGAAAATTGTTGCTGGAATTCTGCAAGAGGAATGGGCTGGCGATCGCAAATTCCTGGTACAAGAAGAGAAGTAGCCACAAAATAACTTGGTACAGTGGAGACTGGTCCCAAACTTCAGTAGTAGACTATGTACTAGTGGATAGGCAGATGATGAGCAGCCTCACAGATGTTAAGGTTATTCCATCTGAGGCCTTAGACAGTGACCATCGGCTGTTGGTAGCCACCCTGAGAGAGAGAAAGAAGATAGGAGGGCAACAGATATACAGGAGAAAAGGTTGAAGACAAGGATTCTGAAAGAGGATGAACGGAGTACCCAGTACCAGACACTGATCAGGAAGAAGCTGCCAAAGGAAGATCAGAGAACAGTGGAAGAAGAATGGTGAGATTTTAAGAGGGCTCTAGTTGAGGCAGCCGAGACTGTGTGCGGAAGAACTAGCACAGAGAGGAGAAGTAAGGAAACCCCTTGGTGGAACAACATATGTAAAGAGGCAGTACTTCGAAAGAACAAAGCCTTCAGAGAATGGTTCCAGACCCGAACAGAGGAAGCTAGGGTAAAATATAAGGAAAGCAAGAAAGCGGCACAGACCATAGTAAGGGTGGAGAAGAAGAAGTGGATGGAAAAATGGACAAGAATGTTAGAAGAGGACAGTGAAGGGAACAAAAAAGTACTTTACACCATGGTAAGAAATAAGAGGAATGACAGAAGCGAGTGCCTAAGGATCATGGATAATAATGGAAGAGTTGTGGAGGAAATGCATGAGCTAAAAAAGATTTGGAAGGAGTACTTTGAAGATCTGTTGAATGCCGCCAAGCGGGTAACTAAAAGCGATGGAGAGCCTAAGGCAGCAGACCATTATAATAGTGGGGAAATTGATGATCTAACTTGGAATGAAGTGGAAGAAGCCATAAAGAGGATGAAAGGGGGCAAGGCACCAGGTTGGGACGAAGTAACGGTGGATATGATACGAGCAGCAGGAGAAGTAGGAACCCAGTGGCTATACAGAGTGCTGAGGGTGGTGTGGAAGGAGAACAGAATTCCTGAGGATTGGAAGAAAGGAATTATAGTCCCGATCTTCAAGAAAGGGGATAAAAGGAGATGTGAGAACTACAGAGGAATCACCCTGCTATGCCACTGTGGAAAAATCTATGAAAAGATCCTGGAGAAGAGAATAAGAAGCAGTATTGAAAGTAGACTGCAAGACGAGCAGTATGGTTTCAGACCGGGAAGATCAACAACGGACCTCATATTTGCGGTAAGGCAACTGCAGGAAAGGCACTATGAGTACGGGAAGGACTTAATCATGGCCTTTTTAGATATTGAGAAGGCGTATGACAGTATCTGTAGGGACAAGCTCTGGGATGTGCTGAACGCAAAAGGGATAGATGAAGAGAGAACACGAAAAGTCAAAAATGTATGAGGGAAGTGAGAGTTGTGTGAAAGTGGGGAGGGAACGTACTGCATGGTTGAAGCTGGAAAATGGGCTGCGACAGGGAAGTGCACTTTCGCCTTTATTGTTATGGATGAAATTCTACAGCAAGTATCAGATGCAATTGGAGATCATAAAATGAAAGCAGTGCTTTTTGCCGATGACCTGATGTTATGGGGAAATTGCGAGAAGGAGGTGCAAGAGCAGTTAGATGTATGGGAGGCAACGGCAGCACAATATGGAATGCATTTCTCTGCGAAGAAAAGTGAAATAATTGTCACAACAAGGAAGAAGAATAGGCCAAATGTGGATATAGCTTGTGGAGGGGAAAACTACAAGTGGTAGAGAACTTCAAGTACCTGGGGAGCATGATTTAAAGTAAGGGGGGAAACGCAATGGAAATAAATGAAAGGTGCAGAAAAGCAGGGCAGTTCTACAAATGCATTAGGGGGCTTATTTGGAGCAAGGAGGTGCCACAGAAATTCAAGGAAATTATATACCGAACCTACTTTGTCCCCATATTGGCATACGGAAGTGAGACATGGATAACGCACAAAAGCGACAAAAGTAGAATACAGGCTAGTGAAATGAAGTTCCAGAGGAGCAGGTTGAGTGTAACAAGACGAGACAGATTGCGAAATGTGTATGTGAGGGAAAGACTAAAGGAGGAACCAGTACAGGACAGGATAGAAAAATCAAGACTGCAGTGGTATGGACACATGAAGAGAATGGATGAGGGAAGAATTCCAAAGAGGATGTTTGATCTGCAGCTGGAGGGGAAAAGGACCAGAGGAAGACCAAGAGATAGATGGGTGAAGGGAGTGAAGGAATGTGTGACGAGAAGAGGAGAGAACTGGACGAAGGTGGAAGAGAGGGAATGGTGGAAAGACAGAACACGATGGAGAGGCTTGTGTTCCCGACAGACCCAGCCAGTGGCTGGAAACTGTCCAAGACGATGATGATGAGCAAGGGAGGTTGGTTTGAGCCAAAAAGGTCGGACTCTCGGCCCTGTTGTTGCAGAAGCCAGTGCCTCTCCATGTTTCATCCATAGGTTGTGGACAGGCTACAGGGAGACAAATCAGTACACAAGGCAAGTTGGATATGGCCATCGATGCATTACAACACCAGGTGAAGACGAATATCTGGTCATCTCTGCGTTGCGGCATCGTGCAAGTACCGCCGTAACACTGAAAGTTAACATAAGACTCAGAAGGGCCGCTGGAGCCGCTGTGTTTAATCAGACCAATGAACAGGTTAACAGGAAGAATCTAACGATCCAGACGTTGTGTTCGGGGTCCCTGCTTGACACGCGAACATATTCCAACTCGCATCCAGTTCAGCCGTTCCCATGTCAACTGATAGCTTCGGCACTGGCTAAAATTGTTACTCACAGACCACTCCAAATACCCGCTGATGCAAGGTGATGGCCATGTTCGTGTGCGGAGACCCGTGATGAGCGGTACCTACCAAATGTCGTCCAGGAAATTCGACAGGTTTCCAAGGTTCTGTTATACTGTGGGGAAGCTTCAGTGTTGACAGCCATATAGATCTTTTTGTCCATGGTCGCCTTACCGCCAGTCAGTGCCTCGAACAGATGTTGGACCATATAGTGGATTCTGCATACTGTGGTGGCCTTGAATTCCTTCTAAGACAGGGTCTACGTGGTGGGCGTCAGCAAGGCTGTCTTGCGAAGCCTTGACATTGAAGTAATGGAATGGCGGGTGTTCAGTCCCGACCTAAACACAATCATGGACGTATGTGTAAGACATCCGTGACAGACGTGCGCATGGTCGTCCTCTTCCACCACAGGCACTCCAAGAACTCTCATGGGCTGTTACTGAAGAATGGGAACGAATACCACAGGGGGCCTTTCACCGGCTTATCGAAAGCATGCCACATAAGTGTCGGACGCTCGCGGAGAGGATACACGTTGCTAAGTCCAGTGAAGAAGCACCCAGGATGAAGGTACGAATGATTGTTTCCACTGTTTTCAGCACCTGTCGGACTTTTCAGTTATTTTTAGGTAAACTATCTAGGATGAAATGGTGTTTTCTTGTTACTTGCTTTTTGGCAAATAAAGGTATAGTTTGGCAACATATCCAGTCCTTAATTATTGCTCAGTGGAGTATGGCAGACTCCCACAGCTACGTTCCCATAATTCTTACGAGCAGTATATATACACACACAACAGTCCGATGGGTGTTTTGTCTCCTTGTCAACAAGACAATTTTAACTTTCAGATTAGCTTGTATCGGCCCTTGTGCTCCGTAGAACATCGCTAATATTTAAATCTAAATAGACTTTTTTAATACAAGTGGAGGAAACAAATTTCAACCCACAAGTTGGACAAGTAGATAGGGGAAACGGTATGTTACTGCTACAGCTGGATATTATGAAATATTTGATCAGCTTTGTAGCTGGACTTCGGACTTCCTACCAGATGGCACTTAATACGTCGTTCGTAACGCACGGCGACTTTTCATTTGTGAAATTATCGTTGGACATACCCAGGGGAGTGATTTACAGGATCGTTAGTGAGTGACAACGTCTGAGGTTCTTAGAGACTGTTTGCAGATGTTGTATGAGGGGGGTTAAAGAAGTAATGCGACACTTTTTCTCGGCCAGTTTCCGTTGAAACACTGCGGAATTTGTTCTGAGACATCGTCGATTCTGCCTACTTCAGCCCCTATAGTTCTATGAAGCTCTAACAGGCGGCGGCACTATACGTAGCCTTCAAAATGGCGGTAGTAACGGAGGTACGTTCCAAGCACAGGGCTGCCACAGTTTTTTTTTTTTTTGCCGAAAAACCAGAGCATCGCAGATGAGACGTGGCAGTGAACATAAGCACGGTGAGTCGTCGTGCGAGGCGTCTGTCAATCGCAACAAGGTCACGCGAACCTGTCCGATCTACTACGTGCCGGCCAGTCAATGGCATAGAGCTGTGGCTCCTGCGTTGCTGCAACGCGCGGACACTCATTCAAGATGATAGGGGGATCACAAACTCCTCACAGCTCAACTGGACGTCCCTGATGGTACTGCAGTAATACGCTGGCTCTGACGTCGACCCGTAGAGTGGTGCCATGCCAGACCATTCCAGTAAGGTGGCAGAAGGACGTCGTATTGAACAGAGATTATGTCGAATAATAGGGTTTTATAGCCAAGGGAGATGTGGATAATATGGTGTACGGGAATCATGAACAAATTCAACATGCTTTCCGAAGAAAAATGTTGCATTACTCAGTAAACGCCCCTCGATTAAACGAAGGATGCAACGCCACAAAACTAACGAAACAAAATCTGCAGGGAATCGACACTTGGTGCAGGGATTGACAGTTTACCTTCGAAATTTAGAGTATTGTGCATGAATAGGCGGAATGATCCATTGATGTTAGATTTCACTACCAGCGATAACTTACTAAGAAATTTAATTAAACCATGAAAGCGAATCGCGGAGATGGCTCATCAGCCCCATGATACCCTCTTCAAGAGAGGCGTGGGTTATTACGCACATCTGTAGATGCGTAATGCTAAATCGAGAGCGCACATTCACAGAAGTAACAAGCTACAAATCACTTGTTCCCACAAACAAGAGGTGGTTTCAAAAAGCAAGTTAAACATGTCGTCCCATGCAAAGACCACTGCGAAACGAGAGAGAGGCATTGTACGACGATGATGCATGTTCTAGGTTCCCTGTGGACACATCTGCTGCGGTACGATAACAGCTGCATCTCAGCAGGCGAATGAACTGGATTCTTATTGGCAGAACGTATAACTTACATACATTAAAACAGTGAAATTCTAGCAGTAGCCTAGATGGATCATACGCAATGCCGTGTCTAGCTGTAGTGAAATGGTGCCAACAATTTGACCAAGGCCGCAGATACGTGGATGACGTTGGTCGGGAAGTAAAGTCTTAGACATCGACCACAGACTCATGTCCAGGCAATCGAGGAATCTATTCGCAGCAATCGCAGATTTTCCAACGATGAGGACGTTCACACAGCAGTTCTCTAATAGCTCCGTTATCAAGGAACTAATTTCTATCATCGAGGAATTTAACGATTGTTAGAACATTCCGACCGTTGTTTACAGACCCTTTATGACTAGGCTAAAAATAGTATCAAGTATCTGTGTCACTTTTAAATGCAGTGCAGTATTCAATGAAAATCACTTGGCCTGATATAATAATGTGGAATTTACTTTTTGATGTCTCGTAATCTCTCGCAATTACCATGGTGGAAAATTAAGAAAAAAATCTAGTCCATACGAAGACTGAGGCAGACATTCTTCCCGCGTACAATTCGTGAACGCAACTTGGAAAATGGGGAGTGGTAATAGTAATACACTAAATACTCTCTGCCACACACCGTAAGATAGCTTGCGGAATTAATATGTATGGCATTGAAAGACAATATTAAAAGAATTAGTTACTGGTGAATACCTCCATTCGGCGAGCCTCTGAATGTCACCATCAATAATGAAGGTCAATCACGGAACAATGTGAGCACTCTGGCCCAGCACAACGGTGACACGGTCCGCTGTGCATACGAATGAGATCGCACAATTACAGCCGGCATCTACTCTAATGGCTTCCTCCGACCACATAACAGACTGAATATTCAGTCAATTAGGTTATTCAACCAGCACTCTGAGGCTCTAGTACGTTTCATAGCTTTTAATGGCATAAGTACTGTACCGTAAGAGTGACTTTTCATTTCAGAAATCTAAGAAGTTAAGACAGAAATTAGAGATCGTATCTGAACAACACAACGCCAAATGCATAGGAATGATCAAGAGCTCCATATTCGAAGTACATGGAGCTTAGCAACGCTCGATAACCTCTGAACAGAATTTAGTACAGTCGAATCACACAGAATGCTTGGAAGGCCCGCTCTCCAGCAAGTTAATCTCATGCTGCTGTGTGTCAGCGTTTGGTGTCAGCTCTGCCGAAGATGTTAGTCATAACCAAGACGTCGTAGTGGGAGAGTAGCGTAACGAGTAGTTTAACTTTTTTTCCTCTGACGGGAGGGGTGCTTACAGGAAACTAAGAGATTAATCTAGAGTGATGTAGACAGATTGTTTCTAATAGCCAACGTTAAGTTCCGAGAATGTTCTACGAAGCAACTGAGTTCTAAAGTAGTGATTAACTTAGTAACTCGTTTTGAAATCTGAAGACTTTTCGCCTGTCAAGTGCAGAAGCAAGCTAAAGAGGTGTCATACAACCGAAACGCACATTTACATTTAGTAGCTTTCCCAAGTACCACGTGCAACCAACAATATAACATATAAATAATAATTTTAATAAATAGGCTGGGTCTCCTGTAAGTTAATGAATACTAATCATTGACATTTATCAGTGCCCATCCGGTTTTGGTGTCCGACCTCATCTTACCGACCCATTTCAGTGCCTCTTAACTTTGCCTAAGCTTACCCTGTTGGATACAAAATCCAATTTCCTGGCTATAATTCGATTAACATCGGAGGCATGTTACATCATCTTTCCCTTCCCTCGTCAAGGGGTTTCTCAGCCATGTGCTTCTGACAAAAAGGTATAAATTGACCGGATATCTAAAAGAAAATTCTAAACAAGGCGTCGCGTAAACATGTAAGCGCCAGATCAGTGACACTGCACACTAACTTAGGGTTTAGCAAATTTGTCAATCTACAACGTAAAATGAAATGTGGACTACTATAAGCATAGAGATAGTATAGGAGACTGAAAAATTACTGTTTTAAGATCCTGTGTTCCTACGTTTGGAACTCGACCGTCGCGGTTAACACACTTACTTTATAAACGCGACAGTCAGGCTAAGCGACATACCGGGATTGGTAAAGTACTTCTGGAGGAGGAACTGCTTACATCCGATGATCCCATTTTACACATTTCGTCAGTTTACTAAATCACCTCTGACGAAAGGCAGTACGGCAATCTTAAAAAGAACTTCCTCTTATCGAAACAAACTTGTGCTTCGTTTGGAATTCTTTGGTTTCAACCATGCTCAAGCTCTCCGTACTTATCCATGACAATACCGCATAGGTACCAGACACAGTACAGATACACACTACATTTCTTGACAGCTCCGACAAAGGCAATGGAACCTTCACGAGAACTTCCAGCATGTCAATAATTCACACTTTCGCATCGTTGCCAACGCACCCTTACAGAGTACGGATCGGACACCGACATAACAGATGGCAAAACATCCTTACCAACGTCGCTTTACATATTTCTTAACTTAGACTTTACACCGCAAGCCTGCGTAGCGTGCCTCATATTCGTTTGAATCGGAGTTGCAATTTTTTAGAACGACCACAACTGCAATGCGCAGTCTCTGGACAGACACTACACCACCACCTATGCTATTTACGATTATATAGAATAATCAAAATTTACTAACAGTAGGTTAATTTCGTTGAAAATGGGAAGCATCTAAGCAGACTAACAACTTTAACTGCGTACTATAAGGCTTTTCACGTTCCATTACCTGTAAAGCTACATAAATCAGTATTCTTAGATCTAGTAAACACGTATAAAGGGAAATCAAATGATAAAACAGATGCAAAAAGTAAATAAACTGTCGTTTATTTCAATAGTAAATGCCACAACTTGAGTTTGTTTATTTCATTTGAGATATGTCGGTCAATGATTTAATGGAAAAATGGTTTGCGGTTGCATACGGAAACATGATTACATCCAAGCGTGTAACTGTTTGTCCACAGCTAATCTACGGCCACGAATGTCCTTCAGAGCTCCAAAATACAGGGTGTTACAAAAAGGTACGGCCAAACTTTCAGGAAACATTCCTCACACACAAATACAGGAAAGATGTTATGTGGACATGTGTCCGGAAACGCTTAATTTCCATGTTAGATCTCATTTTAGTTTCGTCAGTATGTACTGTACTTCCTCGATTCACCGCCAGTTGGCCCAATTGAAGGAAGGTAATGTTTACTTCTGTGCTTGTGTTGACATGCGACTCATTGCTCTACAGTACTAACATCAAGCACATCAGTACGTAGCATCAACAGGTTAGTGTTCATCACGAACGTGGTTTTGCAGTCAGTGCAATGTTTACAGATGCGGAGTTGGCAGATGCCCATTTGATGTATGGATTAGCACGGGGCAATAGCCGTGGCGCGGTACGTTTGTATCGAGACAGATTTCCAGAACGAAGGTGTCCCGACAGGAAGACGTTCGAAGCAATTGATCGGCATCTTAGGGAGCACGGAACATTCCAGCCTATGACTCGCAACTGGGGAAGACCTAGAACGACGAGGACACCTGCAATGGACGAGGCAATTCTTCGTGCAGTTGACGATAACCCTAATGTCAGCGTCAGAGAAGTTGCTGCTGTACAAAGTAACGTGACCACGTCACTGTATGGAGAGTGCTACGGGAGAACCAGTTGTTTCCGTACCATGTACAGCGTGTGCAGGCACTATCAGCAGCTGATTGGCCTCCACAGGTACACTTCTGCGAATGGTTCATCCAACAATGTGTCAATCCTCATTTCAGTGCAAATGTTCTCTTTAGGGTTGAGGCTTCATTCCAACGTGATCAAATTGTAAATTTTCACAATCAACATGTGTGGGCTGACGAGAATCCGCACGCAATTGTGCAATCACGTCATCAACACAGATTTTCTGTGAACGTTTGGACAGGCATTGTTGGTGATGTCTAGATTGGGCCCCATGTTCTTCCACCTACGCTCAATGGAGCACGTTATCATGATTTCATACGGGATACTCTACCTGTGCTGCTAGAACATGTGCCTTCATGCACGATGGAGCTCCTGCACATTTCAGTCGAAGTGTTCGTACGCTTCTCAACAACAGATTCGGTGACCAATGGATTGGTAGAGAAGGACCAATTCCATGGCCTCCACGCTCTCCTGACCTCAACCCTCTTTACTTTCATTTATGTGAGCATTTGAAAGCTCTTGTCTACGCAACCCCGGTACCAAATGTAGAGACTCTTCGTGCTCGTATTGTGGACGGCTGTGATACAATACGCCATTCTCCAGGGCTGCATCAGGGATTCCATGCGACGAAGGGTGGATGCATGTGTCCTCGCTAACGGAGGACATTTTGAACATTTCCTATAACAAAGTGTTTGAAGTCACGCTGGTACGTTCTGTTGCTGTGTGTTTCCATTCCATGATTAATGTGATTTGAAGAGAAGTAATAAAATGAGCTCTAACATGGAAAGTAAGCGTTTCCGGACACATGTGCACATAACATTTTTTTTCGTTTGTGTGTGAGGAATGTTTCCTGAAAGTTTGGCCGTACCTTTTTGTAACACCGTGTATATGGAAATCGCATGGTGAGAGATCGGAATTGGATGGATGTTTTGGGCAGGCCCAAATATTGCCAAGGCTGTTTTGACTACGCTACGGGAGTTTCGCTGGGCAGCCCTTATACATCGTTCATGCAGTCCCAATTTCTCCTGTGATTCCCATATTTTTGGAGCCCTGAAGAAAGACATTTGTGGTCGTAAATTTGCTACGGACGAAGAGTGCACGCCTGGGTACAATCACAGTTCCGTAGGCAACCGTCAACATTTTTCCGTTAAGGCACTGGTCATCTTCACTCAGTGAAATGTTTTAACAGAGAGATTACTTTTGAAATAACTAATAGTTTACTTTCTTTGCATCTGTCTCCTTTACATTTTAGTGCCCCCTTATAAAGGTTACTTAGTAGATAGAAGACTAAATGTTACAGACTTACGAAACAAGTAAGAGTACCGCCTATGTGACATTTCTACAAGTTTTGTACTTTAATAAAACAATATCTTTCATATACTGATGAGGCAAAACATTAAGACCACTTGCTGTATAGCGTGCTGTTGCACCTTTGGAATGCAACACAGCAGCGATTCTACGTGGCACGGAATCTACTCAACAAGTAATTTTGAGGCCTCCTGGGCTATGTGGCAAAAGTGTCTACGCACAGGTGAAGCAATTCCGGGCCGGCGGTATGTGGACGCAGAGCTGACGCTCAGAAGTACTGGAGACGTTATCTACTGGGACCGGATCAAACGAATTTGTTGGTCAAGAACAGCAACTTGTGTTCACTATCACGTTCCTCAAATCACTGTTGCACGATTTTGGCCTCGTGACACTATTATCCGTGGAGGGTGCCATCGCTGTCGGGAAAGAGATCGAGCACGAAGGGACGGCCGGCCGGAGTGGCCGAACGGTTCTAGGCGCTACAGTCTGGAGCCGCGCGACCGCTACGGTCACAGGTTCGAACCCTGCCTCGGGCATGGATGTGTGTGATGTTCTTAGGTTAGTTAGGTTTAAGTAGTTCTAAGTTCTAGGGGACTGATGACCTTAGAAGTTAAGTCCCATAGTGCTCAGAGCCATTTGAACCATTTTTTGAACGAAGGGACGAACGGTGTGCTCCGAAACACTTGTGCCCGCGCCAGCACTGTACTCTGTCGTCGGATATGCCACCAGTTTTATCTATCTTGCTTTAGTGAGCGGGCAAGCCTAAGACCTCCACATTCTGTGATGAGGTGCGAGTTGATTAGCACTGCACGTTCTGGAACAGATAACGATCTCATCTCGATGTCACTGATGAGGAATTTGGGAGACAGGTTACAAACTAGCGCTAGTTATATTCACGGACGATCCATACTCCCCTCCCCCAGTGGAATCACTGGTAATTAATCAAGGTCACCCAGAGAAATCCCTCTCCCCTCCCCTTCCATATGTACCATTAAGATTAAAGTCCACCATCCACTTTGCGCTTTTGTCACTGGAGGACTTGAGTGGATGGCTTAATCCTTGAGCTGTGCACCTTATGGAGAGTATCAGGATGGGGCTCTTCATTAATAACTAAATAGTTTCACTGTAATTACGTTACGTCAGGTCACTCAAGTACCATGTGAATTTTATACTTTGAGGCACCAGCAAAGACCACAATCAGGCAGATATGTAAGTACTCTCACTTTCCAACATTTTCATATTTTTTCCATATTTTCTACAATATTAGGAATCATTCTACTCATTTTTACATTTTTTCGTATTTTTCCACAATTCAACTATCTTTTCGTATTATCCTGTATTTTCCAATGTCTATATGTAAACTTATAAGAACATATATGCTCCCATTGCATATTTTCGCAATAAATAATCGAACAAGAAAGACTATTTAAAGGAATACTACAATAAACTCTTGCTAAGTCACACCTATACTACTAGTGTGAGTGAGTGTGTGAGTGAGTGAGTGAAAATCAATACCTTGTTAGAAATAGTGACGTCACAGCAAAATCTCTGTAGATTTATGATTTCAGAGGAAATTCGGAGTTTTATCTATTTCAAAGACTGTCAACCGAAGATACATTATATGTAGCACTGTGCTAATTCTTATACGTGGAACACATCTTTGGTTGCCAGTCTTTGAAACTGGTGAACCTCAGAATTTTCTCTGAAATCAAATTTACAGAGATTTTTCTTTGCTGTCACCATTTTTAACAAAATTGTCATTTTGACACACACACACACACACACACACACACACACACACACACACACACACACACAGTGACGTCAAACATACACTAGTGACGTAGGTGTGACTAATATTCAGTCTTTGTTGTTAAATAATTTGTTGTAATAATCTGCAATGAGAGCACACATTCTTGTACATGTACATATAGACTATGGAAAATTACATAGACATGGTTAACTTGCGGAAACAATACGAAAAATTGTGAAATGTGTGGAAAACACTTGTGTGAGTGTTGTCTTCGCTGGTGGCTCAAGTGACAAAATTAGCATAATTTTAAATTCAATTTTTTATTAACAAATGACCACACCCTAAGACTTCAGTGATGTGGCTTAACGTAATTACAATACAATTATTTTCTTATTAACAAACAGCCACACCGTGATCCTCTCCCTATGGTGCACAGCTCAAGACTGAAGCCATCTACTCAAGTGCTGTAATTATAAAAATAGGAGCAGGATGGGGACGTCTGATTCTCACTTGTCCATGGGGAAGGGAGGGGTTTCCCTAGGTGACCTTTATGAACTGCCGGTGTTTCCCAGGGGGAGGAGAGTGGGGGTGACTTCGAATATGAGGTCTCCCAGAACCCGCAGTGCGTATCTACTAGTATGGACGTCCAACGCTTTGTCGCCTTAGTTTCATCTTACTTCAACTACATTCGACAGATTTTCACGTATAGTAACATGCACACAGCCGACGAGCTTCGCAGTTTCCAAGATACTCGTTCCAGGTGTGAGAGGTAAGAATCTATCTACTGCCAATGTCACTTATGTCTGTAGATTTCTCCTTTTGCGGCCTGTGTAGTCACTAGAATGATTCCTCATTCGTCTCTGCTCCGATTGTACACTATCCGATCAAAGTGAACCAGAAACAGTTAGTGGGCATCAATTCGGGGTGTGTCTAGACTTCACTTTTATGTTCGCATGAACTCTGCTGCGGACACTTTCACTGTGGAGTCAATGTCTGTGGAGGAATGACAGCTCATTCTTCCTCGAGATCGAAAACCGGAGACTGCTGTGATGTTTAACACCAGGATTTGGAACGAAATACACTTTCTAACGCGTCCCGAAGGTGTTCTGTCGTATTCAGGTCAGGACTCAGCTCATGCCAGTCCATTTCTCGAGTGTTATCGTCGACAAACCGTTGCCTCGCAGATGCTGCTTTGTGACAGTTTGCACTGACGTACTGATACAATCACGGTCTCTGAACTGTTCCTCTACCGCACGCAGTACACAAATGCGTCCGTATTCTTCCGCATTTAGCGTTTTAAGTGCAAAAGGAATAGCTTACGAAGCCAGTTACAATGCGATCAACTGTTAAACTTTGGATACGAATCACATCGCAACTTTTCAGTTAACAGCCTATTACCAGTGATTAAAGAAGCCACGAATCTCAAAAATATACTTCGACCGCAAGCGCCAAACACCGAACAATTAGATTTTATGTACTTAACTGCACTACGAGTGGACCTTTTAAGTCATACCTTTATGAGTATGGAAATGTAAAACGTGTGTTGCACGAGTTTCGCACTTCGTTTAATTTAATGAATTCGAGGAACTTCAAAATGAGCAAACGTAATGGCGTAGACATTCGCCAAGAACTTTCCTGTAGCCTACAAGTCAGCGCCTCGCAATGGTTCAGTGGGTCCACTACAATTTTAGACCCCAACAAAGGGGAACACCATTCTGTAAATACTCTCATTTCAACATACAAAGATTATAACGGAACTCCGTCATGATCATTAGAAGGAAAGACGTACAAGGAACTCTTGATCCTAATAATTTTGACTCAAGAGTAGGCATTCTCCAACTATGTCAAAATGCCATTTCCAAGGAGAGCGAGGCATATGCAGCCACAGCCTTTCGCACGTGCAGGGGTTCTATTTATAGCAACAACAAAAAATCTGTATTTAAGTGTTATACCCAAAACTAAGTACTACATGTTGTTTAGTATCTTAAACAACAAAAGCCAAAATTTACACCAAAATTCTTGTTAAAGCATCGGCTGCTACCAAAACCAATGCGGCGGAAGTTACAATTCTTCACATCATCCTATAGCTAGATACTGTAGGAAAGTTAGGATCGCAGGAGCATTTACCAGGTTAACGATTTAAAAAAACACATAGTTCGCGTTACTGCACCATGAGGCAAGGCAGTGAAAAAATAGAACGTATGTTAAGAGATTATTAGCTGAAAGAAGGTAAGTGTGAAAGGCAAAATAATTAAGCAGGTACTATAATCTAAAAAAGTTATCAATTGTAAGGAGTAAATTTTATCAAAGACGACACTATTACCTCAATTACTACATTTAAGTGAAAGAAATACGAGAAGTCACTGCCATGATTGCAGTAACTAATTACATTTTAGTTACATTCACATTCATCGGACTACCACTTGAGAAGGTTGCCTCTCCGTTTTTGCTTCTGATATTTTGTTTCTTCTGATTTTCATTGAGAAAACTAAGTGCCAAAACTATTACTTGCAAGAAATAAAGGTAAGTCGTAACTAATTTCTAATGCATGTCTCTTTAATAACAATGCAACACCTAAGAAAAATCCACAACGAATTTTAGAGTTTCATAGGTACAAAATCAAAGCTGTCTACATTTCTTCGAAAGCAAAATCAACATCAAGAAGCGAAAACGGCTCTTTTACACATGATACAAATTTGCACTGCTCGCAATCTATCGCAGTTTCCAAGGCTCACAATTCGACTCTTCCTGTTTGGACAGGTTATCGGTTGCCATTCAGATAACCGGAGTTCCTGCCCACCCGTCACAGACGGGAGCTGATAAAGCCCTGACCGTTATGAGTCTGGCGGAAAGATAAGGAGAACGACGGCACAAAGTGAATACTTACTGATAAAAAGCTTAGCGACTACGATAATGCATATACCTGGGAACGTTTTTCCTCCGGCGTAACACAGGTTGAACAAAAAAATCCTGCTGGCTTTATTGCCGCGCCTCAGGTTGTAGAAAGAACTCTAATCTTCCGCTGTCACCGTAAAGCTCACGGTATTTTGACTGATGCTATTATGGTATTTCTATGTAAAAATATGTCGGCACGTGAAATATTTAAGTCAAAGAATTTGGAAGAGCAGAAAACATTTGGGCTTAACGTCTCCCCGATGACTAGTTAAAGAGCGAGCACAATTCTTTAATAGTATAAAGAAGCTTAAGGAAATCTAAAGTTTTAAGGTCTCCACCATGGCATTCACCTCTGGGGCGCTACGGAACTACGCAATGGTCCGAAGGGATTAAAATACCGCTCGACCCGAATGAGAGCCCAATGTCTTTCAAACTGAGGCAGTTCCCATTGTCAAGGAATATGAATGCTGCACATGACATTACGCCGAGGTTTGCAATAGGGAGATGCTAGTAGCGCCACTTATTCCTTTGGAAAGGAACCAACTCTGTATTTCTCTAACCTCTCGAACGTGCGCCTGATTCCGTGCAGCAGGAGGGGATAGAAAGCTGCCGTATCCCGGTTAAAGTAGTCGTTGAACATTCCGGTCTCAAGAGCTTCCTCGATGTCAATACCAACATACCGATCCGTGGAATGAAACTCCAATCACACTTTACGTACTTCTATGCTTGCTTTTGAGGCTGAGCCTGGCAACCGCATACTTACCCAACACCGTGTAAGGAAGGAAACGAAATTAGTGTTTAACGCCACGTCGTCAACGAGATTATTACAGGCAAGTTCTGAGGGATGAAAGATGGAGGAGGAAATCATTACTGTCCTTATTCAAACGAACTATCCCGGCATTTGCCTCCGTCTACTTGGGAAAACCTCGGGAAACGTAAATGTGGGTGACAAGATGTGGATTTTTAACTCCAGTTTTCTCAAACGTTAGTCCAGTGTCTTAACTACTGCCATCGATCACACTATAGTTTATGTGGAGTCCATATTCCGAACAGCTTTCTCGCACTACACACATGGACAGACGAAGGTAACTGTTGCCATATTCTCAAAGTTAGATGTTTCATAGACCATTTGAAAGCTTTTTTTTTTTTAGTTACGCGAAACTAATCTGTTTACAGGATACGTATACACGATTAGTTTCAGTGAATGGCTACATGCTGGCCAATTCTAAGTTCCTGACTGGCATACTGAAATAACTTTAACATTAATGGATATATTTCAGTCCTACTTATCCAACTACGCTTAACTTTAGTTTCTTACACGTTACCAGTTTTAAAATAAAAACTCACCTATTTAAAAGAAGTTGTCCAGAAGAAGTGATTTTATTATGTATTTTAAATTTTTCTTCACTACCTGTCGAGCATTTTACAGGAGGTGGAGGAGATTAGTGTTTAACGTCCCGTCGACTACGACGACATTAGAGACGGAGCGCAAGCTCGGATTAGGGAAGGATGGACAAGGAAATCAGCCGTGCCCTTTCAAAGGAACCATCCCGGCATTTGCCTGAAACGATTTAGGGAAGTCACGGAATACCTAAATCAGGATGGCCGGAGAAGGGTTTGACCCGTCGTCCTCCCGAATGCGAGCCCAGTGTGCTAACCACTGCGCCACCTCGCTCGGTAAGCATTTTACAGTATTGGGCAAATAAGCAAAAGGTTTTGTTAATGGACACTCCTTTCTGAACCACTGATAGCGTCAATAATGAGTAACTAGTCATTTTTCCTTCTAGTGTTGTAGGTATTGTCCCCAGTCCTCTTCTCAAACAGTCAAGGATTGTTTATGACTAATTTCATTAGCGATTTTATGTAGTGTGATGTTGCAGCTAAAACACCTAACTCCTTGAAGTGGTATTTAGAAGACGACCGGGGGTGAACACACATTATTCCGCTCGATTTAGTGCCATCAATATTTTCTTTTTAAATGACGAGTTACCTCACAACACTATTCTATAGAGCATTATTAAGTGGAAATAGAGAACATGTGTCAGGAGATTCATGCGTTTGTGTCCAGGACTAGCAATTATACGAAGAGCACAAGAAGTTAATTTTTTGAGCTGCTCATAGTATGTTTCTTCTAGTTCAACTTGTCATTAATATGTACATCAAAAAATTTGTCGCAATATATCCTGTTTGCTGAACCCTGTTCCACGTGCTACATCGACTGCTGGTACAGCTACTTGTTGTACCGAAAGTGTTTTTACAAAATTCGGAGAACCACTTAAATATTTTTAAAATATTAATCTCTGCCGTTCGTTTCTCGTTAATGGGAATCGCTTTAACACTAGAACCTTCCGCATGAAGTCCCAATTCTGCCCGATGCATGTCAAGCGGAAGGCCATTCACATAAAAAAAAAAAAAAACAAAAAAAAAAAAAACCACGAGTGGATCCAAAATTTAATCCTATGGGATTCCACGATTTCTGCCCACTCACTAAAATTCTCCCCACTTTCAACCATTGTTTTAATTATTCAGCACAATAATTTGCATTCTGTGAAGTACGATTCAAACAGGTTGTTTGTGAAGCCAACGATTCCTTGATTGCAATAAATCTCACGATCACCGAGAAACATGTAGTATCCACCTAAGGTGACTAGAAAATAGGCTGAAAGCTTTGTTAAAGGTAGATGGTTTAACTACATTTTTCGTCTCTCGAAGACACGAACAAAATCCAAACAGCGTTGAATTATGAAATTGCTCTGAGCACTATGGGACTTAACATCTGTGGTCATCAGTCCCCTAGAACTTAGAACTGCTTAAACCTAACTAACCTAAGGACATCACACACATCCATGCCCGCGGCAGGATTCGAACCTGCGACCGTAGCGGTCACGCGGTTTCAAACTGAAGCGCCTAGAACCGCACGGCCACACCGGCCGGCCGTCTAACAATTGTTTTATTGAAACATGGTACACAGTTTTTAATCAGAAATCAGCTTTGAGCGCCTGCCTGCATATTAAGTGGTCATGGTACAGTCGTCAAGATACAGGTGCAGAAGAAGGTGGAGTAGGAATAGGTGATCTCTGCCAGTGAACATTTAGCCATTTGGCACGTCTAGATGGTTTTCAAAATGCAACTGGATGCGAAATTCTGAACAACTGTTTTTAATATTTACGCCTATGGCTTCTGAAGTGTACCTTGTATCTCTTCATCAGGAATAACTAACGTTCAGTAGTTGGTAAAAGTATAAAATCGGTACTGAGATCCTACCAGGGTCTGTTCTCTTGTAAACAAAGAAGTCTACTTATAATCCGCAAGTAATGATACTGAAACTAGATGATAGCAAATCTCCGCATTCAGCACCCAGATGATCAGTCCCTGTGATTCAACCGATGGGGTGGGGGGCTTTGCTAGCCAAGATTTCACATTCTGGGAGCTTTATCGTTTTAGTCTTGAGAGCCACAGTATTTTCAAACTATTCGGGTAAACTGTAGTAGTCAAGACTTAGATGTTGCAAGTTCAACTTACGGTTACTCTTTTACATCTGAAAACACTAAGATAGTTTAATGTACCATACCTAAATGATTTTCATTTACTTTATTAAAAATTAGTTGCCATGAATGTAAGCAAACTGGAGTGTAATTCCAACATTGTGTTAGCATAAAGACCAGCAACTTCATTTAATCATACTATTTCTTTAGTTTTTTATCTCACGGATAATTGTTGGAAAAAGAATATCCGTTCGAAACCAGTGTCCATTAACTCAAATGTGAACGCAATTAAGACAAAGTGAAGTAATAAGGAAAAATAATCACAATTGCTAAAGAAAATCGTTTCTTCTGAACCTACCATAAACAATGCTCCTTGTGTTACAAAAAAAAAGAAGCCTAGTGTCAAAAAGTAAGGAATAAAAGATAAAATCTACTTAACAGTGAGTTGTACTCTGACATATCTAATAAAAAAAATTACAGCACTTTCGCAAGCAAAACAAGAGTGGTTATTTAACAAGAGCTGCTGGAATAACCGTGCACATGTAAATATGATACCCACGCTAAAACATGTCAATGCATTTCGAAATGTAACAGCAGTTAGCAACAGCACTGGAAATAAATACGTATGCGAAAAAAATTTTTTTGTACGGCGTTTGGTTCCATCAAGGTAGAACAACGAAGTCTAGTTGCAGCGAATTATAAATCACCAAAAGTAAGATATTAAATTCTGATCAGCTGTCGTCGTCAGACGTCTGAGCAGCCATATGCTACGAGGCTTATATGGCGAATAGCGTCTCCATTTTCGGTTAAGGCGGCTGAGTCACTAAACCCATTTCAACACGATGCTGCACAAGAACGCTTTCACTTTAGTGCCAAATACGGTCACGCAGCCGCTGACATCCCGTGTTTCCATCTGGTGTCTCGTGGAGCTGCCTTTTAAGTCCAAAGAACTTTCTTCTCCCCGAAATAGCTCTACATTACAGGTCCCACTAAAACGTTATAAAAGCTGTCATACATTGCCGGAATAGCTGTAAATAAAGTGTAACTCCAAACTTAATAACCACATTTTACATTACATTACGTTTGCAGTGGGAAGTATGAAACGCAGACTTTTCTAGTCAATATACCGGAGTGTGCAGTAAAAATGTTAGCACCTATTACGTACAGGAGTTAAACACATTCACTTCTCATTTTATACAGCATTAGTTCTACAGCACGCAGCGAAAAAAGTTGAAAGAGAATTGTCTGTGCAAACATAATTCTTCGCAACAGTATCAGTTACGCAATATACTAGGAACATTACGAGAGAGTTTTTTTAAAAAAAAGTGTGGCCATACATGCAAACAAACTAAAAATTTCTTGCGCGTTATCTCTTTATTATCGCCGCACTGGCCACTTTTCCTCCGAAGGATCATAATGAAATGTATTCTAAACAAAGCAGTTAACTGTTATTTGAAAATATTGACACGCTGGTCTTTGTCGTATCACCCAGCGCGAGTATTTGCCAGCAGCTTTTTAGGCACCCTTATTTTTGGGATATGACCAAGCACCTGTTGCGCAACTGAGCTGTTGCACTGCAGATTATTATTCGTAGACTGATTAAATGCTGTGTGCGTCAGTCTCGTTAGCCACGTACGCTAGACAAGTTACTGAGTTAACCGAATCATTATGGGTTCAAGTCCAATAGCGAACTGTGAGTTTATATAAATGTGTGTTCGTGTATGAGATTTCCTGTATTTTTCACATCATGGTATCAAATATCCAGACCGTTTGGTGAAAGAGTCCAGGATTCAGCCAAATGAAAGTCATAGAGCGACCTGACGAAAGCATTAATGCATTCGGGAGGGGGTGGGGGGGGGGGGGGGCAGGTCAGGTCAGGTGGATCCAAACCCCATCCAGTAACACAAATTTAAGTTTTCGCTAAGTCACCAAATTAGCCTACGATGAATGCCGAGACTGTGCCTTTTGTAAGGGTACTATCACAGTCTCGCCCGATTTGTGATTGTGCTCAGTCGGCGGAACGTTAGATCAAGACGTTCCTTCCCCAAAATCAAGCACGGCTACTTTCTTCGATTAAAAGAGTGACCATAAACTCTCGATAAGCCTCAGTAATAAACAAGATTAAGAACGTATTATTCACCTCCGTACAATACGCAATTCTGAAAAGGCGTGCGAATATCTATGCTGTCTTGCTCTGAGACATCCTACAGCCTAAACCTTGTCGCCATCCTATATGAGATGATTTTAATAATTTTTCTCAACCTGTAGGATTACAGATCACCTAATCTACGAAAATATTTGCTGCCTGCTACTCTACATATCGAACTATTTTGGTAGTTAACAGAGCGACCAGATTTGAGGTCATGAAAACTGTTAGCTACAGTTAGGAGATTGGTTTGAACACCATAGAGATTTCCACGGAATAGTCCTACTGAAAGTATTATGGACATGCCTTTCCAAGACTTACCAATCTTGTTATAGAGGAACCTGCAGTTTAATGTGGACAACCAATCACAGTGCAATTTGACATATTTCATACAGAAAAACAGTTTTCGAATTGAAGCAGTCAGTGAAAAAAATCTTTGTGTGTGTGTGGGGGGGGGGGGAGGGGCGAATAGAAGGCCAGACGTTTGCATTCTTAGTCTGATATTTACGGCATTAATCAACGAGCGACAACACAAACAGTCACCACCGCAATCTAGCTTCGGAAGTGCTTGATATCTTTTTAAAAGGCCCTTACACTCCTTTTCATCTATAGTGCAACTCTCAACATAAGGCGTAGGAACGTCTGGTATCACTATCTGTTCCCGGTTCTACGGTGCTCTGGATCTACTGGACGAATAAAACGAACAGTGGCTGGTGACAACATTCGCTCAAGTACAGGAATGGATCTTTACTCATTCGACGTTTTCTAGCTGTTACAAGTTCCCCCAATGTTGTAGTGTAATGATGTCTTAGAGATTCACTTTTTTCCGAAAGCGCATGATCTAGGTACGCCTAATAGAATATGTTACGCATTAATTGGTGCGAGAAAACTTTTCAGCAAAGATGAAAACTCATTCGTCAGCTGCACAAGAATGTTTTTTGTTCACTTTACCCTTTTCAACAGTTTAAACTGTCATTTTCAGATGTCAAATCATTGGTAAGTTGACGTCGAAGAAAGACTGACAAGAGTCCTACGAAGAATCAGCACAAATACATATGTAAAATAAGTATTTTTAGAAAGGAACATACAAAGATTGGACTGGAGAAGTCTAAGAGATTTGTGAAAACAAATGTTGAACAGCTAAGATGGGACACTATATATTCTGTATCGAAGGTACGGTGTGGTACTCAAACTTAACTATTTGACATTTGTTTTTAACATACTTATATCACATATGTATATTTGCCGACTCTTGCTATGACATCGTCCGATTTTTGTTTTGACGTCTTCTTACCAATGAGTCTATTTCACCTCTGAAGATGACAGTTTGAACTGTTGAAACCGGTGAAGTGAACCAACTAATTTTTGTGCAGGTGACGACTGATATTTTACCTCTGTTGAAAGAATACACGGCAGCTGCTGAACTACAGCTACGAACAAAATCATAACATCTTATCTTGCACTATCTCCGTCTCCCCACGTCCGTTCACTGACAACACTGAAGAAATCGCACGCTTACTATTCAAAATATTACGAAGATGCCGACATTCTCACTTCACTGAGCTGACGAAATCTGAATATATGATCGTTTCCGCTAAGCTGTGTCGCATGAAACATGGTGAACGCTTTTTCGGTAAAGGATTCGTTACACATGGGTCTTCTCTAGGTTTCTATATACACGGAGAATAACAAGGCTATCGCTATGTTTAAGAACTATATCGGAAAGCAGCTGAAACCATTCAGGTAACTAATATCACAGCAAGGGCCGCCTCTATAAATTTCAACGCGAGGGCTCCTGTCGTATGGAATTAATGCTGCTCTTTCCCTTGTAAAATAAATGCCTTTTGATCACACTATCCTTATTTGACTGGCATGCTGTACAATTATTCTAACTCTTGACAAAATGCCCCATTACCCGACTAGAAAAAAAAGAACCATTTTCTCATTATATAGGGCCATTTTTCGCTGAAATATGGCTACAGACGTTTTCTGTAAGTTACAGTAATCTCACAGCCAACTGGTTCCTGCAACACTTTGCAGACATCTATAAACCTGAAATTGAAAGTTCCTTTACTGAGCAACGTAGTGAAACCACGACGCAGCTGCGTACTTACACTAGACATTGAAACGCTGAATCACGCTGCATGAACAGAAATGCAGACGACATGAAGTCGTACTACGTATGCCGCAATTAACCTGCTGTACGAATTTCCTGGCCAGACGAGTCAACGTGTCATACCAGCATATCATTACTTTTACAATAGTTCACTGATTTATCACTTTCGAAGCTAACAAAAGCACTTTGTGGCTTATTTTAGCTGGTGCTGGGCACTTGTGAAGAGCGCAAAGAGAACCAACCTGCAGTCTACATTATATGTAGAGGTTCATGAATTATTACGATTTGACAATCATGTGAAGTTCATATAATATTTAAAAAAGGGTACGAGCACTATCTTTGTAAATGCAAGCACCTACATGCCATTTTCCTACATAACTGCATGCGCTGTTGACACTTCTAGCGAAATACCATTTCCATCCATTCATGGGTCACTTATTTCGATCTTTGTCGCGAACCTTCTGACATTCTGAAATGAACGTTCTTACCCACAAATTCACCGATTACCTGAAAACTTCACGCATGGCGCGTTGTGACAATCTACTGATGCGACGTTTCGTACTTTCAAACAACTAAACCCCTATCCAAATGTCACATCCGATCATTTTCACGAACTCTCAAACCAAACTAATGCTAGTGGCGTTTATTGCCTGCAAAAGAACCATCCATTGCATTTCGCATGAGCAGTATAGTAACTATATTGCAGTATTACAAAATTTCGGCAATGGAACTTCCTTCCTGTATGATTTCTCACATTAACATATTATGCCAGAGACCAAGCATTACAAGATGTGTTGTTGGTGCGAGAATTTTATAACCTGGCGAAATCTGAAAACATTTTTACACAGCGTGACCGCATCTGCTGAAGCGCCATTTTGTCTTATATAACGACGCGCGATAAGAGTTGCCATGATTTTTTACCGAACTCGAGGCACCCTCTTGGCGGCGGTAGCGCAAATTAGATTTGTCAGATCACAGCGTGCCAGTTAAAAGGAACATAAACATCGTTAATGAGCCTTCACAAGTAAAATCCAAAAGGGATAAGTCTGAGAAAAGGGATGGTCTCGCATTCCCAGTTATATGAATGAGGCGGGGTAACCGGATTACCACCTCGCATTCCAGTGCGTTTTGCGCGGCGTTAGGGATCGCACCGTCTACAGAGGTGAGACAGCTTCGCCGACTTAGCATCAACAGAGAAAGTCTAGCCCCCACTTATTGGCCGATCGGGAGTCAAAAAGGTTAATACACCGGATTTTCGTCTGGGGAGCAGCGTGCTTGAAATCTCAATCTACCTCTACATCAATACATCGCTAGCTGTGTGTGTGTGTGTGTGTGTGTGTGTGTGTGTGTGTGTGTGTGTGTGTGTGTGTGTCACATGACTTCTGGTACCACTAACCGATCCACCATCCTTGTTCCATTCGCGAATGGCGCGTGGAAAGAATGATTGTCGGTAAGACTCTGTATTACCTCTAATTTCTCGAATTTTTTCGTTGTGGCCATCTCGCGAGACGTACGTGGTATGAAATAGTATATTGCCCGACTCCTCCCGAATGTACTCTCCAGAAATTTCAATAGTAAACCTTTCCATGATGCACAACGTCTCGTGTAGCTTCTGCCACTGGAGTCTGTTGAGCACCTCTAACACTCTCGCGTCGACCAAACGATCCTGTGACGAAAGATACCCCCTTTTCGTTTGATCTATTAGTCTTGCCTGGCAATGATCCCACATTGACGAACGATACTCCAGAATTGGTCGAGTAAGAGCCATGTAAGGCACTTCTTTAGCGGATGAATTACATTTCCTTAATATTCTTCCTATGACTCAGTCTCGTATGGTCTTTTTCCTACTATTTATTTACGTGGTCATTCCACTTACGATAGCGCCAGACGGGTACTCTTAGATTTTAGGGTGGTTACTGTTTACAGTAACTTCTGATCAGTAGTTTAGTTTTGCTCTAGTAAATTTCTTTTCCTATGTATGCGCAATATGCTACATTTAGTTACGTTCTGGGTCAACTGCCAGAGCCTACACCATTTATCAAACCTCTCTAGGTCATTTAGCAAATCGATTCTGTCTTCTGGCATAGCTACTTTCATTTAGACAACCCTTTCTACTAGTTCACTTATATATACTGTACACAGTAACCGTCCTTGAGGTACTCCGGAAATTTTATCTGTCGATTTCGTTCAGTTGAAAGCTACGTGTTGAGTTCTGTCTGCTAGGGAGTCGTTAATCCAGTTGTAAATCTGGCCCGATACTCAGGAAGCCCTTTTTTTTCAATAGACGGCAGTGCGGGACAGTATTAAATAGCTTCCTGGAATACAGCAGCAATCTGAGCGCCGTTGTCTACAGCGCTCTGGATCTCATGGAAGAACAGAGCGAGCTGAGTTTTGCAGGATCACTGTTGGGAAATCCATGATCATTTTTACAGAGGACTTTTCGTTCTCCAAAAACGTCAACTTTTTAGCATAAAAGACATAAAACATGTTCCAGAATTCTACAACAGATATAGGCCTATAATTATGTGCATCTGTCTTACGACCCTTCATGACACCTTGAATGGTCTGCGCTCTTTTTTCTTCAGTCGCTAGGTACCCTTCGTGCCTCATACGACTACGCAGATTTAAGTTCCCTCATCGTTTCCCTAGATATCTACATATGACTAGGCAGACACTTCAGCTATGTCAATGACAATTCCTTTCCGATTCTTGGTCACCCGAGTAAGTTATGTTTGTAAGGATGTCTACGTCAACTTAACTCCGCTCCTCTTTGCCGCTGTATTTAAACGAGTAACAGTTTTAAATCCAAGTGTGCTACGAGTGTCAGCCAACATTTAGAAGGGGAGAAACAACTATGACAAGCAAAGTATGTGCTATGATTGCGTGCTCCTGTCATTGTTGAGATTCCCCTGCCTATTTTTGCCACAACGCCCATCCCAAGTAATGGTGTGCAGATTTAGTGTCCATAGCTTTGGTCTCTCATCCTCTCTATTGAATAACCGCTTCGTACTATAAATTTATCGGAGCAGCTCCTTTCCACATACTACAGGGAAGAAAAGTAATTTATTTAATCCAGATAACATTGAATTAATTATTTGTAAAGTTTGATATATTTCCTACAGAAATGTGTTACACATGCATCACATAACTTGTCGAAACTAGTTTCATGCATAAAAACTTTATTATATGATTAACAGGGCATCATATGTGTAGGATCACAGTCAAAAGTAGCAAGTTTACCACATATTTTAATTATGCTATTTGTGACACACACACACACACACACACACACACACACACACACACACACACAGTAAAATTTATGGCGTTTCCAAATTAATTGCAGTTAACAATAGACCAAACACTTGTTTCAACGATACTTTTGAAATCAATTGTGTCCCTACAGGACTTCATATTTTGGGATCCAGTTTTCTCTAACTGTCCTTGTACCTTTGATTCATTCAACACGTAGTTCAGTAAGGAAGAGAAATGATGTACTTTTCAAAAATCAGATGATAAAGAGTATTTCGCCAAATTCAGTAACACAGCAAACTGAAGAACGACATCTGCTCCTAAGCCCAATCGTTTGTTGTTCTCCGATAAGAGTTGCGCTCAAACCTTGGTAAGGATCCATTTATACAATGTATCCAGTCCTTTTAGTTCCAGTCCAAATTAACTGCTTGCATCCAAGTTTACGGACGTAAGGCACCATTGTTTCATCGACGCTATGTTTTTCTTCATGGGGTGTTTTCTCCTGGAATCGTGTCGTGCGCATCAAATAATGGGCTTACCTTGGTGTACCTGTCTGACTTATTTAGACTGTCACTGTTACATAAGTCTGAGTTAAACATTACGACTCTGGATCTATTACGGGAAAGAGTCCCACCAACAAGAGCGTTATGGGAATCTTCTCTCGTTTCCTAGTCCATATTCCGTCTCAGTACTTCAGTGTAACCGCTACGTAAAAGTGTTGCAATAAATGACTGCATTCCTGTTGAAGTCACATCAGCCAGTTTATTATGTTTGGCAGCATACTGGTTTGCAACTGTAACAATAATGCAAATAATACCATCAGAAATGACCCAAATATCTGCGGAAGTCTTCGATTCTTGGGAACATAGTATTTTTCAGACCACTCAATAAGATTACGTTTCTCCCAATGATATATCTTCCTCTTTACTCAGCATTTTCACCCTGCCTGCCTTCCCCGCCCTTACCTTTTCTCCTCTTGCTCTGCGCCCCCCCCCCCCCCCTTTCCACCGCTTTCCAGTATGTTCACTTTCAATAACTAGTTCCACTTCTGTTTCAGTTCTCAATTGCCTTCCCGGTAAATTGTCTAAATTTGCTGTATTTTCGTGACTGAATCCTGAACAGTCACGTCATTACAAGCGCTAGTGGGGGAAGGGCAGTTAGTGAAGTCTGACTTCTGGCATCCACATTTCAAGGTATTCTCAGAGCTTGATCGAGACTAACCCCTACATAAGAGAAATAACAGTAGATTATCATTTGCTATTAATGAGTCATGCTAAGTCTGTGATAATGAAGGACGAGAATGGAAAACTGGTCACTATGAATGAAGGAAATTTAGAGAACTGGAGGAAATACTTCCAAGAACTGCTGAGCAACCCGGTAGATACCTACAACTATGAAAACAAGGCAGAAAACAATCAGAACGCACAACCATTAGTCGAAGAGCCAACTCTGATGTGGGTGATGGAGGCAATAAAAAGACAAAAATGGGAAGGCCCCTCATAGACATGATATCAGCAGAGCTCATCAAAGAAGGGGGAGAGAAGATACGTGTATGGTTAGCCGAACTGATAGAGGTATGGAGAAAAGAAGTAATGCAGGAGGAATGGGAATCTGCTGCTGTATGTCCCATATACAAGAAAGGAGACAAAATGCTGATACAGAACTACAGAGGGATTTCTCTCCTACGCACATGATATAAGGTAATATCAAGAATTATACTAAACAGGCTCAATCCATACATTGAGGAAATATTAGACACAGCGCAAGCAGGGTTCAGAGAAGGTAAATCAACAATCGACCAAATATTCACACTAAGACAAATATTAGATAAGAACTGAGAGCACAATCCTGATACCTTTTGCCTGTTTATAGATATAAAAAAAAAAAAAAAAAAAAAAAAAAAAAAAAGCATATGAGGTACAGTCTGGAACCTCGAGACCGCTGCGGTCGCAGGTTCGAATCCTGCCTCGGGC